>NW_022145182.1:0-3825 GCF_000002235.5 Strongylocentrotus purpuratus | reverse complement strand
GTGCAGTCAATAGGGCCACTTTGGGCGATTCACAATGCAGTGCGCCACCAAGAATTTTGCCACGGAGAGTTCATTTTTCCCAGTGCATTGTGGGAGATGGTCGACAAATTCGCAGCGCGGGACATTTAAAATTGTGCATTTTTCCGTCAGTAGTTTCGTGAGCATATGATCGAGTATCTTTTCAATATGGTGTGTTTTGTAAGGCGGCAGAACGCTATGCCCCAATTTATAACAAACTAGCTCAAGTTGTCTAACTGACACTCATTCAAATGGGCCATGTTTTGTCGACCGTAAACTTGAAAAATGGACTCTCCATGGCAAACTCTTGGTGGAGCACTGCATTGTGAATCACCCGAATTAGAGGGGTGTGTTTTGCACTCAGCAATTTCTCCTCGCATAATCTTTAAATTTGTCGATCTTGGAAGATTTACAGTCTTTGGTAGCAAGCATGGCAAACAGGGTATCAAAATGTAGCTATAAACACAATTCCCCAAGGATGTGTATGAATGACAGTGCAAATGATCTATTCTTTATACACTGTTGTAACTTTTATCCTTGTTTTCCCTCATGGTGGAATCCTTAGCTCCAGAGCTACCAATCTTTGAAAGACGTAACTGGCTTATTCACCTTCACTATGTGAGAAAGGATATGAGGCGTGTAAGGTACGTTGGTTGATTGTTTTTTTTTCTTGGTTGGTTTATCTACATTTAAAGGAATATACAACATTTGCAAACATCGAAAAACAAAACTATCAAATTTTTACAAAATACATTACTAGGATGTTGGTAAATTGACAGTCTAAAACATCCTGTAAAATAATGGCACCTGGTGTGAAGTCATTTCCAAGAAAAATGGTATTTTTTTATAAATTTCCAACGGTGGTCGGCCGACCACCGTTGGACAAACCTAACTATTCTTCAACTACTGCTCCAAATTTACCATTTTTTCAGTTCAAATTTTGATTGCTATTGGTTACATGTTCATGAACGGGTGCAGGCCAGCTAGACTGGTTTCCTTACCTTACAATTTCCAGCATCTATAAATTGGTCCATTTCATCTTGATTGGAGTCAGGGAACCAGACAAATTGAACATTTTTGTTTTCTTGGTTTTTCCAGCATTTTCGAACACAAAACTTCAACATGTCAGTGTAACAAAATTTGATTTACTATACTAACCCCTCAAATAGTTCATTTCTGAAAATTAAAGCAAAGCCAATGATATACATTCCTTTAATACACATGATGACAATTCTATATTTGATGAACATTTCCATATTTCTTGTTTATTTATTTTAATGATACATTATTAACCTTCATTCATAAATACCTGAGACAGTTTACCGATTCGGCGAGAGCCCGTCACATTGGTGGTTTTAAAACTGCCGGTAAAACACTGCTGTGTTCTGCGCCACATCATGCAGTACGCGCTGCGCGTGCACCAATTTCCATATAAGGTGATTTTTAGTGGTTGCATGCAAGCACATGCCATCACATAGCCAGAAGGGTGTTTCATAAAACTTGAAATAAATTGATGAACAAAATCATTGGAAATTTTTGAAGTTTTGACTTTTTTGACCGAAAGGTATTGATGAATTTGGGATTTACTTGACCGTTATTAAACAAGTTTGTCAAAAAACGGGCTAGGGGCCTGCATGCGGATAATGATCTTTGGCCTTGCAACATAGCTCCAAAATATTCACACTTAACCCTAACTCCCTAGGCCTTTTTGCTAGGATGTAGCCTCAATCCTGCAAAGTCCTCCAGTTGGCCTCATGGAAAAATAGCATATAGCCTCAATCCTGCAAATTCCTCCATTATTTCTTGAATATGGTTCGTGGAGAGGTGACCACTGCCTGAATCCTGCAAAATCCTCTGGCTATGACTGTCAATAGGCTGAGACAGAGGCAGTTGCATCCTGGAGCAGTGCGGAGGATTTCAAGTACAATCAAGGACTAAATTTATGCTAGGCTGAGCATAAACAACACAAGGGCCGGCCCAAGACCTTGACACAGTGCGTCCTCCGAAATCAGCAACGCACTTTTGCCATGTAACCTTAATCCTGCAAATTCCTCCAATTTGCAAAAAGGATTTTGGAGGATTCAGGGCGGTTAGGGACATCAGAACGTGTGTAATTGGGATGTAACTATTGAAATATATGTGCACTTCTCAAATGCCACTCTGCACTTTCCAGACGTACATTGTAAACATCAGATGGAAGTGCATGCATGTCAGGCCTTTGTGGCCATTGATCATGGCTTGGATTGGGGCAGGCCTGATTGGATCAGTCATTGCCTTAATTGTGCCTGTAATCTGCCTTGAACTTGAGCCATTTTGCCGTCCACATTTTCGACCTGCAGATGTTGATTAAGGAGCAGGTGGCGAGACCAGCGGCATGTGTGAGTACCCGCTGTACGTCCAGGCGCTGATCCTGCGCCAGATGGGACGCATACAGGAATCTCTGGAATGCTTCCAGACGTGTGCCCTCATCAATGCCCAGAACTCTGACAATCTCAAGCAGGTTGCGAGATCTCTGTAAGTATTCACTGTAACGTTGTGCATTCAGTTGACTAGGCCCAAACTGATCCGAGACATTCTACAGCGTAGAAGGAACCTAATTCTAATTTTTAATGAATGAAATGAATTTTGGTTTGAATTGTACCGATTAAATCACTGATACCAAAGGACTTTACATGAGATTCCACTTTGCACCGGAGTGATTAGTCACGGTTGAGAGATCTTGAAAATTCTCTTCAAAAAAGATGTGGTATGTACACAAGACGAACATACGTGGTAAAAATAATGTTAAGACAAATGTTCCGAAAAGATGAATTGTAAAGAAGCTGTTCATGGAAAAAAAATTTTTTTTGTTATGTCTTGCTCAGATTTAAAAGAATTAGCATAGATCGGTGTGGATACCCAGAACTTTAGAAATGTTCTCATCTTATTTCCAGGCCCATTTTTTGTGAAACTACTGAAAGTAAATGCATGTAGCAACCGATGGAAACGTCAGTGAAAATGAATAATTGATTTATTTGACTGATTTAACACTGCCTGCATCTATACGCAAAAATAATATCGCCATTGCATAAATTGAAAATTTTTGGATAAGAGAATGATTATTCCTTTTTTTTTTTTTATAGAAACGGGCCTATTATCAATCAGGTTGGTGCAGTGGTTACTTATTTCCTAGCCTATCACCGCTATGGCCTGGGTTCGATTCCTGCCCGGACCTCATGTGGATTGGTTTTCAGGATATTCTTCTGGGCTTTTCCTCCCACCTCCTAAAACTGTAATTTCTTCTCATTGTCTTCTCTCTATAGGTTTCCTCAGGCTTGTGAGCTACAGTGCCTAGGGCGCTTTTTAGGAATCTTTGGTTTTATTACCAGAAAGATATCAAATCAAATCAAATAAGACCACTACTGATGTATCGGCTTCAAACACTGAAGTCTACTTGGTTGATTTTTTTTTGCCAGGTTTCTCCTTGGAAGACACAAGGCGGCCATTGATGTATATTCAGAAGCTGCTCGGATGAGCAGTCGTGGATTGGGAGATTAGCCACAACCAAGGCGTCTGCTACATGTACCTCAAAGAGTACATGAAGGTAAACCTATGGGCAATTCCACGGTTACTCGCGTTACATTTTCGTAATGTGAGTAACCGATTTTGTGTGTCTTGTTTATCATACATAACACATTTTTCTGATGTCATCTTGGTGCTTAGGTAGGTCTAGGTCTACTCTATCTACCATGGGATAACAGGTATTAAACCTTTTCAGTAAGGTAAATACAGCCCAAGGAACTCAAAAGTACATCAAAATGTAACGTG
>NW_022145181.1:0-3845 GCF_000002235.5 Strongylocentrotus purpuratus | reverse complement strand
AAAAAATCAACCTACCTCGTAAAACTGAAATCAGCAATCCACAACGATCATGAAGGTGGGAGACCCCATCGCCTACGGACATAGATTGCCATTGAAGTTCTAGGATTAAAAATAAAAAATACATAGAAGTATTAGTCCATCATAAATTCTGTTGAGCCAAATTTTGTTCTGAGGAGACAAATCCCCCCGCCCACACAACACACACACACACACTCTCCTGTTACACGAAAAAAATGTCATGTAGCGCCAAAAGCGATGCTAACGGATGTTAACTAAGTGTAGGCCTTTATAAGGCATACAAGTTAGCCATGATGCGTGCTTCCGAAAATCTATTTAAAAAAACGGATTGTAAAGGCGCACAATTCCAGAATTTGTAATTATTTTGGTTTCATTTACTTCTTGAAATCACCCCAAAATACCTTTGTAAAATTGTTACTCGCATATCAATTTATGAAAAATGATAATTTGCCCTGACATGAACGAGAAATATCGTGCCATATATTATCTAGCACTTCCAAATATAAAATGCATGCGAACTCAGTATTGCAGCTTACCTGTATATGTACAGTAAAAGGTCTGAAATTTGTTGTTTTGCAGTTAGTTAAAACATAAAGATGTCTTTTAATAGTGTGCATAACTAAAATTGATCATTAGTATTTACAAAAACAAACAGAGAATATCAAATCTATATTCGACTGTTGATCAAACCAACCTAATCAAACCAGCCCCACTGAATCCTAGAACCCATCGGCTATAGGTAGGTAAATCGTTATGCACATGATGAGAAAACAAATGTGCACAGACAAAGAGATCTGGGAGCGACAATTACGAATGTGAAAGGTCGTAAATTCCACACTGTCCTAATTGTATAGGCAGGGGTTGTCTTAGATCATCACAGTCAAACTGCACTCAATCTATAGGGATGCTTTTAATACGCTTTTAATATGCTTTTAATATGCTTTTAGAGCTGCGAAGGTTCTCTTAGAGTTCTCTTAGAGCATCTCAGCCAACAGTTCTCTAATTGCGTAGGGTTAGAACCTATATAAAATAAGTGAAGTGTGCCGGGATGCTCCAAAAGAACTATTTGTACTCTAAGCGCACCTGAATAATAACGGGGAGCAGGACAGTTATTACATGTTCATTTTCTCTTACGATCTTTATTTTATGGCATTTCGATACTAGAAAGTAGTTTTTTTAGTCTGAGCAACATTTACCGCTATAATAAAGATTGAGGAACCTTCGTTGGGGTAGAACTGCCCTCTAATACTGGGGGTTATTATACCCCTATATTGTGCAACTCTAAAGGAGGGTAAGTCTTCTTCAAAACAATGCAGTGTTCACACTGTGGAGTGTGCTTTGGCATGAGTAGCTCTTGTCTCCTTGGCTGTCGGTGTGAGCTGTAGGCTATGGCCCAGGGTAGATGTTACAGAGGTAAACATGCATCTCCGGTCCAAAAAGGTGAGTGCCGTGTCTCCAGTGAAGGGGGGGGTCTCACATCGTGCTCAGATGGGAGTCGGTACCACCTGGTATGTCGGTGCTATGGCAGTCAGCTTAGTCAGCAGTTCCTTGAGGTATGACTGGTCAGCTGGGAGGTGTGGGTCGTCATCAGAGCTAGGAATACAATTCTTCCCGCCTCTTCCCGGCCAAATTATGTCAGAGGAGGCCAGAGTTGAGTCTGAATAAGGACAACTTGTGCCAGAGGGGCATCAGTGTGGGGCTCAAGGGTGAAAGTGCTGTCCGGTGATGAGATGAAATTGGAGAGTTGTAGCTGAGTGAACTCACCCGACAAGACAGTCGTGAGTATGAGGGGGACTAACGACGTGTGCACGTTGGACGCTATGAAGTCTGGGTGGCTCTTTGGGTGAGCCGTAGTAAAATGTTGTTTCATCAGCGAGTAAGATGAGGCGTTTTGGTAGGTCGAATAGCCTAATCATTGGTCTCCATGATTTTTTACCGGCAAGCACATCAACGTCCAGTTTTTGTTTTGACCACAAGGCCCTCAAACTGAAACTCTCGGCCATCACGGGAGCTTGAGGCGCGTCTCACCGGTTTACTTTGGTTTTGGGGTGCACGATCGGCTTGATGGGTGGACTGGGAGCTCTCCTTCATCGTAGCTCCAAGGCGCTTTACCGTAGATAGACCTATCATGTTTCCGGTGGCACCACTATCAATGGTAATGCGGATTGTGTGATAGCCACAGAAAGAGTCTAAATACGTGGATTGTCGAGTCTGGAATATGTAGACAGAGGGGTGTTTGTATTATGGCTCAGTCGGGTGCTTCTTTTTTTCTCAAGTATATGTGGCACTCAGGAATGAGGCCGAAATAAATGGGCGGAGGAGAACGGCAATTTCCTGTCTTCACCGGTGTTTTAATTCTCTGTAAATTCGGAGAGGAGATGAGACATATATTTAGTGCCTCTGGAATGAAGTATGAGTGTGTGTGATTATTTACAATAAAGTAAACATTAAACAAAATTAAAATTAATTAAGACATGTTGGAAACAAGATTACAAAATGGCGGACAAGGTCTGACAAAAGCAAATAATCTGAAACGTATTTACAAGTTACTTAACTGACATCCTCAAGCAATCGATAGGTAAATAAGGACATTATTCTCAAGGAAAGCAATTAATGGATGCTTTACATGAAAATTGTGCAATAATAGATCATTTAAAAGGAACATAGTTTGGCGCCAAAAACCTTACGTGACGGCCGCCATCTTGCGGACGCATCAAAATTTAAGAAAAATTACATCTAAATCACCAAATCAATGAATTGAACTTAGTAAATGAAATAAGAAACTCTCTCTAATGCGTTATTAATGAACACATTACTAAAAGTAAAAGTTAAAGTGAGATATTACAAAAGTGAACTTGCTCAAGTTTACTAACGGAAAGGAACAAGGTTTTAGCATAAAAATACAGATTTCATGCAATCTGTCATTATAAATAAATAACTAAATACTTAACTATGAGAAAGTAACAAAATGTATAACAGTATATAATTGAAGTGAAAATTAATCAAAGGTATTTACCTGTAATTCGGAGAGGAGATGAGACATATGTTTAGTGCCTCTGGAATGAAGTATGAAGTGTGTGTGACGCCGCTGGTGGCGCCCAAACTAGGTGATTGCGTAATACGGAAGTGGGTAGATGGATAATGTGCTAAAGAAATAGTCCCTTACTTAAAAAAACTAAATATACAAGAAATATAAAAAAGTAAAGGGGGGTTCATTTTTCGCACCTGTCACACTCTTCCCCGATTGAAAAATGTCGTCCTCGACATTTCAAAGAGAACAAATGAAATACACGAACAGTACAATATTACATGGATTAATGCGAAAAATATTTATACAAGTCTGAGTTATGTACAAAATAGTCTACTTCACTCTTTTAAATGCAACTAACTTTGCCTCTTTAATCAGTCGCAAAAGAGGAAATACTTATATGTTCAAGTCTTACATGATCACTGTCGTCTGGAAGGCACTGTGGGGGAGGTTTTATAGACGGAGAGGAGGCGGATGTGTCGTTGCCCATTGACTCTGGTGATGGAGATAGGCATAAACTTGGAGTCTCAGCTTCTGAGTTGGGATCTTGTAAAGGAAAACAGGTTGTCTATACTAAACTCTGTGGACTTGGCACTTTGTGGGCGCCATTGTCGATGGAGACGTTACCGGTCTCTTCATGAGCTGATTCGGGTTCTCACCTCGTTGATTTTTCCTTTCTTATGTGTAGATTTGGGTTTCACCTCTGTGGCAGTTTCTTTTCTGTCTTGGGTTTTCCTTGTGTCTTCCGTTGAATGATCAAGAGGGAGAAACATACAGGGGGTGAGGAGGTTCCTGTGGA
>NW_022145180.1:0-3861 GCF_000002235.5 Strongylocentrotus purpuratus | reverse complement strand
TTTTTGGGACCTCCAATTGGTCGAAACCAAAACTACGTCACCAAAATATCATGGTATCCATGTTTATTTTAAGAATATTTGTGACATGAAACATACTCGGTCTTCAATGTACGATTCTGTGTTCCCAAGAGTATATTTTAAATAATGTTTTGCAAATAAAGTTGAACCAATAGACCGTTTACGATTCCCTGATTGTTATTTATTCCATGCGTCTTGCATTTCTGAAGTATCGATCACGGAAGTCTCAGCGCCCATCGTAACATTTCGTGTCAGCAATGTTGCGAGGTGAACCGAAATTTACCGACATATTGTAAAATGTCAGAGTCATTTAGAAGACCCAAATAACGATTTCCACGAGAAACAGTAGCATTCCATTCGTATCCAACCAGAAATCATGAAAAAAACTACAACGATTTTTAAAAAACAACCGTGGTTACTCACTGGTAGTTGACTTCGCATCCACTAAAAAACGTGACGACGTGATAATTAAATGCGATCGCGCGTGCGCCCTCTATAGATTTTCTGGATGAACGTCTTGCGATCAAAGTACCCGGATGCAACCCTTGCTTTGTTGCAAGAAGAAACCCGCGTGCTTTCGGCAACTTTTCCATCGTGGGTGCCAATAGTTTTGGTGTCATTTTTTTACGGTGTGATGTCAGTTTACGAGGTATACCACATTCGGGGAGGACAAACAAGGGTTAGATTACAGATTTATCAACACGGTGCCTGGTAATCCCGAAGAACTACTCCCTGTGTATGCTGAAACATGAATAACATCTCAAACAATTGTTGCAGTATAGTTGACACGCTAAAACCTGCACTTCAGCTACGGAATGGATACGAAACAAAATGGTAACCGCGTGACGACGTGATATTCCATTTCCGTGATTTGGCATAAAACATGTTCATGCACGGTCAAACGGCCTCCAAATTACTAGATATGCCACCTGAAGTACAAGTAGACATCGATGATTAAGATGGTTGTACTTAAGTTTACTTACGATCCGGAAGAAAAGTGAAATTTTCCGTTCATTTCGGAGAGCTCCCCTCGCGATCTTGAACACGTTAAATTTCCGATCGTGTTTAATGTTTGAACGACGCGATTTCTTCTACATGCCCAGCGTACATTCGATGGTCCCCGTATCCCGAGTGCGATTCCGTTACCGAGCGCGCGCGATGCATCGATTATGATAATGAGTAGACTGGATCACGTTTGTAAACACATGTGCATTTCAAACGATAATAGGGAGTCGGGAACTAGCGCAGCTTTTATGGCGGGTACCAGTTCAAGCTGGTTCCCGATTCCCTTTTACAGTTCAAAATGCACATGTATGTGTTTACAAACGTGACTCATTATCATAATCGTGCATCGCGCGCGCTCGGTAACGGAATCGCACACGGGATACGGGGACCATTGAATGTACACTGGGCATGTAGAAGAAATCGCGTCGTTCAAACATTAAACACGATCGGAAATTTAACGTGTTCAAGATCGCGAGGGGAGCTCTCCGAAATGAACGGAAAATTTCACTTTTCTTCCGGATCGTAAGTAAACTTAAGTACAACCATCTTAATCATCGATGTCTACTTGTACTTCAGGTGGCATATCTAGTAATTTGGAGGCCGTTTTGAAGGTGAAATCTGATGTTTTTTGTTGGAAAATGTTGGTTTGGGACAGTGACAGGATGATGTTGTCCAGGTCGCGGTATTAGCTTGGACCCCACTATCGCCAGACCATGTCCAAAATGTTAAAAAAGGCGATAAGTTGGGTCCAAGTTACTCGGACTAGAAGAGGCTAAGCTTTCACAAATGACGCTAAATATGTGTCCCGAAACCCTAACTGAAATTGCACATCGTAATGGAAATATCACGACGTGGTTTCCATGCGACGGTGTGGTACGATTTTGTGTTTTGGCCTGTGCTTTTGCCTGCGTTGGATGGTCAACGTCTGATCTATTAAAAATGGGGTCCTTTTCATTTATCTGTTTGAAGGGGGTTCGAAAGTTGGTGATTTTTACTGAAGTTAGTCTAAAATAAGAGGGGAAGTGTCAACATTGATTGGTCACAGGCCAGGATACCGCCAGACCATTCCATTCTCATAATGGGGGTGGAGCATCATGTGATTTTCTTTTTCTGGTTTGAATTAAGATATTTCAACATTTTTTTCAAACAAAAGAAACAAAACACATAAGAATGAATAGTACAAAACTAAAAAAAAATCTTCCCCTAAGAAATAAATTCATAATTTGCATTGATTTAGGCTTCAGCATGTTCAGTAAATTCATCCATTTGGGAATGGTTAATCCAAGGAACAATGCATCCAACAACACTGTTATGTAATGGGTACTAGAGGGTGGGAATGGAGTGGGGAAGGGGAGGGTAGAGTGGGGAGGGGGGGGGGGTGGGGTAGGGGAGGGTAGGGACGGGATACGGGAAGGATGGGGACGGCAAAATGGTTTAGGCATCACATCTTGAGATGTAATCAGAACGTTCGATAATTTGGCATCCATGTTACATGTGAAACCCAACCCTGTCCAATAATGGGAGTCTCGAAGCTAAACTCTCTCACATCTTTAGCGGATGTTTCAAATTTGTTCATTTTTAATTAATATACCGGTAAATGAAGTTTTACTCATTTTTTTATCAAGTTTAAAGTTTATTACCTGATTAAGACTGAATTGTTTGTGATGGACTTATGATGGACTTGCAGGGACTTGTGATGGACTCGACTACAACACTGTTATGTAATGGGTACTAGAAGGATGGGAATGGAGTGGGGGAGGGTGGGGTGGGGTAGAGGAGGGTAGGGACGGGATACGGGAAGGATGGGGACCGCAAAATAGTTTAGGCATCACATCTTGAGATGTAATCGGAACTTTCGATAATTTGGCATCCATGTTACATGTGAAACCCAACCCTGTCCAATATGTTATGGGTACTAGAAGGGTGGGAATGGAGTGGGGGAGGGTGGGGTGGGGTAGGGGAGGGTAGGGACGGGATACGGGAAGGATGGGGACGGCAAAATGGTTTAGGCATCACATCTTGAGATGTAATCAGAACGTTCAATAATTTGGCATCCATGTTACATGTGAAACCCAACCCTGTCCAATATGGGAGTCTCAAAGCTAAACACACTCACATCTTCAGCTGATGTTTCAAATTTGTTCATTTTTAACTAATATAAATGAAGTTTTACTCATTTTTTATCAAGTTTAAAGCTTATTACCTTATAATCCATATATCAGTTTCACGTGTAACAGGACACCAATATTTTGGTGTCATTGTTACATGTGAAACCACAAAATTATTTTGCATGGATACTGTCTTGTGTAAAAGAAATGGTAACATGGCAAAATAAGTTGAACGTGTGGGTTTGCTTCCTTGTGTTTTACACGTTTGGTGTAGACAAACATTTTTGGAACAGACAATACAAGAAAAAATATGTATGAAGGGCCAAATTTATATAATTTGCCCATTTCATGTGAGTGAACAACAGCTGATTTCAATAATCTCATAACGATTAGCCAAAAATGTATGAATTTAATTAATGTACTTATCAAGCCCTTTTAAATACATTCTATACTTGGAGCATATCAATTCTATAAAATAACAATGGGAAAGGTGATTCCTCATGTTTGGTGTCCATGTTACATGTGAAACTTGCTTTGCATCTGTTAATAAACAACACTGTTAAAAATAAAACGTTTGACAAGATGTCTCAAAATGGTTTATTATTTTAGACACTACATATATGTCAGCACCTAAAAAAGTTATTTTAGTGCTCTTCACATTATTTTGAAAAACTCACCCTCATGTCACACATTCTGTACCCAACTTTGTGGAATTACCCATATACAATGC
>NW_022145179.1:0-3904 GCF_000002235.5 Strongylocentrotus purpuratus | reverse complement strand
ATATTCAAGATGACTGAAAAAATAACTGGAAATTTGAAGATTTCAAGAGGACTGAAGAATACACTTCATAGACTGGACTTTTAAGACAATTTAATCAAATAGGATATTAACCAACAATAATTCAAGATTTGAAGTTATCAAGATTTCAAGATGACAAGATTCAAGACAGCTTCTGGAAAACTTATCATGTTTCAAGATTTCAAGAGGACTCGGGAACACAGGAATTACCAAGATTTCAAGCTTGCAATTTTCAAGACAGCTTCAGGAAAACTCATGGAGTTTCAAGACATCATAGGACCCTGCAAGACACAGGAAGGCTCAGGAGTTCAAGAGGTCTGATGAAAACTGCAAAAGACTCCAAAAGCAAGGTAGATTTTAGCATAGTAAAATAAGCAAGCTTTCAAAACAGATTGAGAAAAATCAAGAAGTTTCAAGATTTAAGGAAAATCAGGCACAATCAACAACTTCCAAGATTCAAGATGACTGAAAAATAACTGGAAATTTGAAGATTTCAAGAGGACTGAAAAATACACTTCATAGACTGGACTTTTAAAGAATATTTATTCAGATGGATGTTTACCAACAATAATTCAAGATTTCAAGATTTTAAGATATCAAGATTTCAAGATGACAAGATTCAAGACAGCTTCTGGAAAACTGATCAAGTTTCAAGATTTCAAGAGGACTCGGGAAGACAGGAATTACCAAGATTTCAAGCTTGCAATTTTCAAGACAGCTTCAGGAAAACTCATGGAGTTTCAAGACATCAATAGGACCCTGCAAGACACAGGAAGGCTCGGAGTTCAAGATGTCTGATGAAAACTGCAAAAGACTCCAAAGCAAGGTAGATTTTAGCATAGAAAAATGTGCAAGCTTTCAAAACAGATTGAGAAAAATCAAGAAGTTTCAAGATTTAAGGAAAATCAGGCACAATCAACAACTTCCAAGATTCAAGATGACTGAAAAAATAACTGGAAATTTGAAGATTTCAAGAGGACTGAAGAATACACTTCATAGACTTGACTTTTAAAGAATATTTAATCAGATAGGATGTTAACAAACAATAATTCAAGATTCCAAGATTTTAGATATCAAGATTTCAAGATGACAAGATTCAAGACAGCTTCTGGAAAACTAATCAAGTTTCAAGATTTCAAGAGGACTCGGGAAGACAGGAATTACCAAGATTTCAAACCTGCAATATTCAAGACAGCTTCAGGAAAACTCATGAGTTTCAAGACATCTAAAGGACCCTGCAAGACACAGGAATGTTCAAGATTTCAAGAGGACTGATGAAAACTGCAAAAGACTCCAAAGCAAGTTAGATTTTAGCATAGAAAAATATGCAAGCTTTCAAAATAGTTGAGAAAAATCAAGAATTTTGAAGATTTAAGGAAAATCAGGCACAATCAACTACTTCCAGGATTCAAGAGACTGAAAAAATAACTGGACATTCGAAAGTATCAAGAGGACAAAAAAGACACCTTTTAGACTGGACTATTGAAGATTATTCATTGAGATAGGATGTTAACCAACAATAATTCGAGATTTCAAGATTTCAAGATATCAAGATTTCAAAATGACAATACGACAAGATTCAAGACAGCTTCTTGAAAACTGATCAAGTTTTAAGATTTCAAGGGGACTCAGAAAACAGGAATTTCCAAGATTTCAAGCCTGCAATATTCAAGACAGCTTCAGAAAAACTCATGGAGTTTCAAAACATCAATATGACCCTGCAAGACACAGGAAGGCTCAGGAGTTCAAGAGGACTGATGAAAACTCCAAAAGACTCCAAAGCAAGGTAGATTTTAGCAAAGAAAAATAAGCAAGCTTTCAAAACAGATTGAGAAAAATCAAGAAGTTTCAAATTTAAGGAAAATCAGGCACAATCAACAACTTCCAAGATTCAAGATGACTGAAAAAATAACTGGAAATTTGAAGATTTCAAGAGGACTGAAGAATACACTTCATAGACTGGACTTTTAAAGACAATTTAATCAAATAGGATATTAACCAACAATAATTCAAGATTTGAAGTTATCAAGATTTCAAGATGACAAGATTCAAGACAGCTTCTGGAAAACTGATCATGTTTCAAGATTTCAAGAGGACTCGGGAAACCAGGAATTTCAAAGATTTCAAGCCTGCAATATTCAAGACGGCTTCAGGAAAACTCATGGAGTTTCAAGACATCAATAGGACCCTGCAAGACCCAGGAATGTTCAGGAGTTCAAGAGGACTGATGAAAACTGCAAAAGTCTCCAAAGCAAGGTAGATTTAAGCATAGAAAAATAAGCAAGCTTTCAAAACAGATTGAGAAAATCAAGAAGTTTCAAGATTTAAGGAAAATCAGGCACAATCAACAACTTCCAAGATTCAAGATGACTGAAAAAATAACTGGAAATTTGAAGATTTCAAGAGGACTGAAGAATACACTTCATAGACTGGACTTTTAAGAAAATTTAATCAGATAGGCTGTTAATCAACAATAATTCAAGATTTCAAGATTTTAAGATATCAAGATTTCAAGATGACAAGATTCAAGACAGCTTCTGGAAAACTGATCAAGTTTCAAGATTTCAAGAGGACTCGGGAAAACAGGAATTACCAAGATTTCAAGCTTGCAATATTCAAGACGGCTTCAGGAAAACTCATTGAGTTTCAAGACATCAATAGGACCCTGCAAGACACAGGAAGGCTCAGGAGTTCAAGAGGACTGATGAAAACTGCAAAAGACTCCAAAGCAAGGTAAATTTTAGCATAGAAAAATAAGCAAGCTTTCAAAACAGATTGAGAAAAATCAAGAAGTTTCAAGATTTAAGGAAAATCGGGCACAATCAACAACTTCCAAGATTCAAGATGACTGAAAAAATAACTGGAAATTTGAAGATTTCAAGAGGACTGAAGAATACACTTCTTAGACTGTACTTTAAATTTTTTTTATCAAATAGGATGTTAACCAACAATAATTCAAGATTTCAAGATATCAAGATTTCAAGATCCAAGACAGGTTCTGGAAACTGATGAAGTTCAAGATTTTCAAGAAGTGCTTCAGAAAACTCATGGAGTTTCAAGACATTAATAAGACCCTGCAAGACACAGAAGGCTCAGGATTTCAAGAGGACTGATGAAAACTGCAAATGACTCCAAAGCAAGGTAGATTTTAGCATAGAAAAATAAGCAAGCTTTCAAAACAGATTGAGAAAAATCAAGTAGTTTCAAGATTTAAGGAAATCAGGCACAATCACAACTTCCAAGATTCAAGATGACTGAAAAAATAACTGGAAATTTGAAGATTTCAAGAGGACTGAAGAATACACTTCATAGACTGGACTTTGAAAGAATTTTTATCAAATAGGATGTTAACCAACAATAATTCAAGATTTCAAGATTTTAAGATACCAAGATTTCAAGATGACAAGATTCAAGACAGCTTCTGGAAAACTGATCAAGTTTCAAGATTTCAAGAGGACTCGGAAGACAGGAATTACCAAGATTTCAAGCCTGCAATATTCAAGACGGCTTCAGGAAAACTCATTGAGTTTCAAGACATCAAAAGGACCCTGCAAGACACAGGAATGTTCAAGATTTCAAGAGGACTAATGAAAACTGCAAAAGACTCCAAAGCAAGGTAGATTTTAGCATAGAAAATAAGCAAGCTTTCAAAACAGATTGAGAAAATCAAGAAGTTTCAAGATTTAAGGAAAATCAGGCACAATCAACAACTTCCAAGATTCAAGATGACTAAAAAAAACTGGAAATTTGAAGATTTCAAAAGGACTGAAGAATACACTTCATAGACTGGACTTTTAAAGAATATTTAATCAGATAGGATATTAACAACAATAATTCAAGATTTCAAGATTTTAAGATATCAAGATTTTAAAATTCAAGACAGCTT
>NW_022145178.1:0-3913 GCF_000002235.5 Strongylocentrotus purpuratus | reverse complement strand
ACAACAAATGAAAACGAAAATCGGGGGAAAAGATTGTCATGATAAGGCAACTAATAGTAATCATTACAAGTTATAAAATCAATAATGTTGTTTTCCTTTTCATATTTTTTTTCTAAATTCAAAAGGGTGGATTTATTATTTGCAATAAGATATCAGGCATTTCATTATGTGCATAGTAAATAAATAGTTTTCATTTTGTGGCACACCCACTAATTTCACGGCTGTCCACTCTAAATCTCTAAATTATATCCCTTTAATATTAAAATGAAAACATTCAACAACCCGCTGTATAGGTTTACGGATTAAGTCTGACATAAACGCACAAGTTGATACCAATGTCATACATGTCATGATAACTGTACTCGCTGGGAATTGGTTGTATTGATATCACGGTGGCCTTCAATATTTGTATCTAATTCCAGATAAGCTTTCCAACATCGAATACTTACTGGCGAAATGTATTCCCCATCGATCCACTCAAATCGGTCGTCATGGGATAGGAAGTACCCCACTGTTCTGGCAAAACCATCTGCGTATTTATGAAATAAAAAATGGGACTAAATTAAGTTAAGTTGTTGACCAAATTAACCTCAGGTGACGTTTATTTTTTGAAATCAATAAAAAAAAATTGGTTAAAAAGATACCGACATATTGCTTCATTGTGTTTCTACAAAAAAAACATAATCTTAGTTATTGAATCCAGAATGGCGTCTCAATTCCCAACAAGGTTTCTGAGATTCTATAATAATGAAAAGAAAACGACCGGGAAGAACGACGCCAACTACACACGCTCCGGATAAAGTATCCATTTTAGGCAACAGAAGGATGGAATATTATCCTGAAGATTTCGAGTGGATTTTTATTTCGTCGGACTGACAGCCGGAACATACTTGTATCACTAGGGAGAATAGTTCATTGACAACTGATGGGGCTACCCTGGTAAATAACACGAAATAATAACACGAAATAACACTATGACAGGATGCTTGTAAGAACGTAGCCAAAGTATGACGTGAGAAGACGATGAGTTTGTCTCAAGAGATTGGAGCGTTCGTAAGAGGATTTCGAAGGGGGGTTTATGATACAAAAAACAACAACCATGCATTAAAGCTTTCAATAGACAAGATTGAACGGACGTCTTTGCATAAGAGCATTAAATAATTTATTGACGGGAAGTTGATCCATTGGTTGAGGCAATTGTATGAAAAGTGGTGGTCTGTTGGTTGTTTGTCTGTTTGTTTTTTTTCAATAATAAATTTGTGAGGCTTTGCATGATTTACTCGCTTCTACTCGCTTACGGATACAAACTTAAAAAGATTAAACAATGAAGAGCACATTTTGTTTCGAACAATACCTGTTATCTGCTCGATTCTAAATTGTCCCACCCGGTCGCCGTCCTCAGAGAAACTATTGGACCCTGTGTAAAATGAGAAATTCAAAACTTGAAAAAAAAGTTTCACCTAAAGTAAGAAATGATAACTTACGGATCGACTCTATAAGCAAACATTATAAGGAGTGTTGAACAAAGTTGATTTTAAAATGAATAACTCTGTTTTTCCAATAGAAATCGCTGTATAGAAATGCAAGGGATAACTGGAGCTGAGTCAAGAAGACATGGTGGTATTTTGAATTTTCCTCGCTTTTCAAGCTCTACTCAGCCTTTTCGTACCCTTCTCTTGGTGTGCAGAATCTCAAGAAATCCACTATTCAAATATAAAGACATTTATTTCCATTTCACCGATTCACAATGAGCAGAATAAACAAAATATTAAAACATTAGGTGGGTATGTAATAACAGAATAATAATGGTGAAAATGGAGGCAGGCCGGTAAGCATGTGCTTGTGTTGGGGAAGCCTTGGACAAAGATTGGACGAAACAGTCAGACAGCACAAAGGAGCTAAAGCGCAGCTATAATTTGAACTTTTAAAGATGCTACTTTTACTAACCATTTCGGTTGAGATTTACTAGCCATTTCAGCACAATTGACGATTGATACTTAAGAATACCACACACTACATTTGAAATGACGACAGAAACGTCTTACCGACACGCCCACAAAATACAAGTCGTCCATGACTTCCATAAAGATCTGCTGCATCTCTTGTCATCGTACGTAAAGTCCTCCAAGGTTTTGTTTACTGGAAAGAGGAATTGAACTCTCTCTTTACAATCGTTTCGATACCAGAGTCTGCCATTATTTTGTCCTGCTTAAGTTTTTGTTATGAAAAACATGTTTGCTATTCAAGCCATAGCTGTTCATCTCTTCTTTTCGTCCAATATTGCCTTCATGACGACAAGACTACTTGAATCAAAAATAAAAGGCGCTCGTGTCGGTTGCCGTTCATCGACATTAGAGACACGCATGCGCATAAACGAGTTCCAAATTGGGTACTTTTACTAGCCATTACGTAATGCAAGGGCCCACGTAATGTTTTTTATGCAATCTTGTAAATGAACGTTTGTGTGTCCCATTTACCCTTATTTTTGAATGTTGCCATTTTTATGGGCATTTGGAGCATTTGTGGTCTTGATGCTAATAAATGCAAATTTCCATATTCATGAGCAAAAGTCTGATGTCATTTCTTACAGAAACCTCAATGTTACAGCTATTTCAGCACCACAATTTGCCAGAATTTTTTGATATTTTGCTTTCATATTTTTTTTCTTCTTTGGTGACTCGTTGTTGTTTCGGTACATGACAGTAAGCTAATGAGCAACATTTTCTGACAAATATTTTCAATGAGCAAAAGAACAGAAAACCCCTAAAGTGAACAGTGTCTTCCTGTAATGACATCACAGCAACAGCGCCCTCATTTGTCAGGAAAAGTGTGGACAATTTTAAATGTTTGAAAAAAAAATGCACTTTTCGATACAATTTTAAAAAAAAAAAGGTGTCGAATAAATATCATATAATTAAGAGGAGTAGAATGTTGCACAAAATATGTTCCCAAGGAAGATTCATGTCATGGACACTACAAGGTATAAGCCTAGTCAAAGTCGATGGTCCAGGAGCACACAAAATGTATTCAATCAGAATGGCTATCCACTGGAAGTATCCCATGTATCTTGTCGACAAAGTGGGGCCGGATTTTAGCCCATCAAATGGCTTTAGGGTTAATCCAATAGGATAGCACTGCCCGGCTCTATTCACAAAAATCGCAAGTGACAGTCAGTCAGTCAGTCAGTCAGTCAGATACATGAGAATACAAATAGGAGCAGCTGGTCCTCTGTGACCAGTAAACACCAATGATTTTCATTTCAGGATTTACAGGCACAGCTGATGAGGATCTCCGGAGTCTGTTCCAAAACAAAGATTTGACTAGACTGAAGTGACGAAACTTAATTGATGCATTGACGAGTGTTTATGCTTTGACGTCCACGCTGACGTCGCACGATCAATCTGAGGCAAAATGTCACGGTGCACATGAAGAAGAAGAGTAGGCTTTGTCAATCTGCATAACTTTTTGCCGTTACCCGTTTTTTGAGAAGCAAATTTGGTTTTGCTTAGCACAATTTGCTTAGCCTGCGTTTTCATTCAAGGTAATTGACATCATTTGCCACAAATTGCGATTTTTTCGATTCAAGGAACAACATTACAATTATTCTGAATCAGTTTTTATAAAGAAACAAACCTGCCGTGAAATTTCAGCTCACTAGATACCATACCTTTTGAGAAAAACTGTGAAAATGCATCTTCATTTTTCTGGACGCAAGATACAGGGTTTCGTTTATAGCGTGATTGGTTTTGGTCCCAAAGCCCCTGTCCACACAGTGTCACGACCACGTAAATTGGCAAAACTGGACGAGGACTTGACGGCAACTGCTCTGAATGGGGAGCTCGTGTTGCGGACTTGTGGGGGACAGCATAGGGCGTGATAGACACTAAAAGGTCCTGACAGAACAGCAAAGTGC
>NW_022145177.1:0-3926 GCF_000002235.5 Strongylocentrotus purpuratus | reverse complement strand
TGGTCGCAACGTCGGATCAACCATACATACCGAAAATCAACGTTGTTTTAGTCGACCAAAAGCCGACGTTGTCATTATAACGTCTGCCAGACGTTGCTTTAGTGTCGACAATTTTACGTCAGAATTTAACGTAACAACAACGTCGAAATATAGTTGGAATTTGGTCGGGAATATTACCAAACGTAATTTCAACCATGGTATGACGTTGTTTTGTCAACGTCTATACAACTGACTGAAAAACAACGTTGTTTATTGTTATTTTTGCGTTTCCCTTCGCGACGTCGCAATTATGTCATGTTTTCAACCAAGATATGACGTTTGCTTTCTAACGTCGTTTCAACAACTCAAAAAACGACGTTGAATTATGGTTGGCCGTCGGTTATAATATCCGACGTCGTACTTATGTCATGCTTTTGACTAAAATGCAACGTCCGTTTTGGACGTTTTTTCAACGACTCAAAAAGTGACGTTGAATTATGGTCGGCTGTTGGTTATAATATATGACGTCGTTATTTGGTCATGTTTTTAACCATTATTTTACGTCCGTTTTCTAACGTCGTGTCAACGAATCAAATAATGACGTTGTTTTCCGGTCGTTTGATGGTTATAATATTTAACGTCATTATTAAGTCACGGTTTTACCCAAACTATAACGTCAGTTCTCTGACGTCTTTTCAGCGACTCAAAAATGACGTTGGATTATGGTCAGCCGCTGGTTATAATATTTGACGTCATTTTTAAGTCATGTTTTCAACCATGATATTACGTTCGTTTTCTAACGTCGTTCCAATGACTCAAAATCGACGTTGTATTGTGGTTGGCTGTTAGTTATAATATCTGACGTCGTATGCTTTCAACCAAAACACAACGTCCATTATCTGACGTCATTTCAACATCTTACAAAGCGACGTTGAATTGTGGTCGGCTGCTGGTTATAATATTTGACGTCGTTATTAGGTCATGTTTTCAACCATGATATTACGTCCGTTTTCTAACGTCATTTCAACGAATCAATTAATTACGTTGATTTTTGGTCAGTGGATGGTTACAATATTTAACGTCATTGTTATGTCATGGTTTTACCTAAAATATAACGTCCGTTTTCTGACGTCTTTTCAGCAACTCAACGTTGAATTGTGGTCGGCTGTTGGTTATTTACATTACGTCGACAGTGTCATGGTTTCGACCAAAATATAACGTCTATTTTTCACTTAATTTATTCAGCAAATAAAAAAAGTCATTAAACCGGAATGCATGTGCAACGTAGTAATTCCCAAACGAAATTATCGGACGCCTTTTTAATTTGAACGACTAAAAAAAAGACGTTGAATTATGGTCACCTAGCTGATGGTTATAAATTTGATGTCCAATCGTTATCATCATTGTTTTAACCGAAATATATCGTCCATTTTGAAGATTTTTCCACTTAGCCGCGGCGCGCGCCAATTATAATTGTCTTGGCCCAGAGCCAAGTGCCGCGCGCGCAAAAACCGTATAGCCCAAACGTACGTACACTTAAGCATATGTATGCCCTGTGTGTGACCTCTTGCATTCCAACGAACTCCACTGCTGTACGAGTCTGGCCAGTTTGAATCATCCGTTAAACCAACAGTCACAACTGAAGCAGCTTTGGGAAGAGACATGTTGGCCCAAAATGAACAAGGTTTTGGCACCTTTTGTGCACAATATTGTCAAGATTCGGTTCTGCGATGGAGTGCAGTTAACATTGGAGATGTTCCCACTCCTGATCTATAAATCCAAGTCAAGATACGACATCAAGATGTATAGGACAAGCACAAGTCAAGATTTCGATTGAACCGCAAGCAAGACGATCTGATTTTGCCATGTCTGAAAATGGTAAGTTTCAAACGCGAATGTTTCCGAGTTAGTGATTTGCAATTTCTTTGAAGGTCAATAGTTTGGAAATTGTATCTTTATTATTATTATGTACCCTACTAGTCATGTCAGTTGTAACTTTAAAAATCCATCAAAATACCTTAACTTCATTGTAGAAAGTTATTAATGTTAGACTAGATGTTGGATGCTATTGTCATTCCTTATCTTAAAAGAAAGTTACACTAACGATGCCCTTTGTTTAAACATTGAAGATGTAGAAAATCCAAACTAATCAGCAGTCATGCTAGTTCTACCTGCTTTCTATCATCACGTCCAATCTTTATTTAGGCCTAGGAAAAATGAGGTCATTCTAAAGCATATCTCATTATGAGACGACTTCCCACACGTACTGTGTTGATTGAAGATTTAGAATATTAATTTATTGTGAATTTAACCGCCCCGCAACATATTCCGCATCCATCACTAACTCAAACGATCGAAACGTCTCTTTCATTTTGATGCTGATATTTTGAGACAAATACGTTTTCAATCTAGTTTACGGTGTTCAGAGTTTGGGAATCACGTATAACGATACATTATGCCACTTTTCTTTTGTCGTGTACTCTATTTCATGTTTTATTAATACCAGATTTTACTATAAAATTGGTTTGTTGTAGTCTTTGCAAAGCGCTTAGAAACACGGCGTACGACGGCGCTATTCATGTTAATTTTTATCCTTGTAAAGAAAGTTACGGTGCTTGCAATTTTAAATTCTTCATCAATTAATTTCAGTAAAATTCGTTTCTTGGAATCGCATGAAATCGCCCATTAGAATTAAAATAGGCCTATGCTTCGACTTGTCTTCTTCATACATGTAAGAATTATTTTTAATACTTTTTTTGGATTTCTAAAATTAAACTGCTGCTGTAAGTTCAAAGAATCTGTTTTGTTTTAAATGATTTACGAGTCACCATTATTTGAAAAATGTGTGGTATTCAAGAAAATTAACAATGTTGTTCATTTTTCCTCTTTTCCAGCTCTCTGCTTTGGTCAGTTGAGGGAGACGAATACACTACCCAAGCCCTACTTTACGTGGCCCCATGCACCATCAGGATCAACATCAACCGCCTGATGTCTTCTATACCTGCACAAATATTCACAAAAGAGATTAGAGATCATGTCTGTGTTGGTTGTGATTCCGCGTGGTAATGAAATCTGATGCCAAAATTGATCGGCCTATTAACATTGAACATTTGAAGCGTCTAATTGACATTATTTAAGCCTGTCAGACTGACGCCACTATTTTGAATATTGATTAACATTGGAAACTTACTTTTTTCACTGTTATTTCGGTTGTGTACTATAAGAACCTAGCCAACCAGTTTATTAAAAAAAAATGAACAAGTTGTGTAATATTATACACAAGTTGTGTAAACAACGGTTTACACAACAGGTTGCTAGCTTCATATATTACACAACCGTTTGATTTTTACACAACCGAAATAACAGTATTCAATGTCTACAAAAATAACATTTGCAACCATGTACTGACCTAACTTCAATCATGGAATTCAAACATTGAAAGGACGTTATTACGACGGTCAGATAGACGTCAATTTTGACCTCACACAGACGTTATAATTTGGTCATTTTTCGACGTCTAAATAACTTCAACCGCGACGTCTGTCGACGTCCATTCAACCAGACAAATCATGGTCAGACTGACGTCATAATTTGACTATATATGGACGTTAGATTTCGGTCAGTTTTCGACGTCTAAATAACCTACTTTTTCAACCATATTCTGACCTAAATTCAACCAACAATCTGACGTCCTGTAGACGTCCATGTAACCAGTTAATCATGGTCAGACTGACGTCATAATTTGACTATAATCGGACGTTAGTTTTCGGTCATGATTAGCAGTAATCATGGTCAGACCGACGTCACAATTTTGACCACATATCGACGTTAGAATTTGGTCAGGTTTTCAACGTCTAAAAAACTTACACTTACAACACTACGGCAACCAAAAAACAACGTCGGAGTGGTCGGAATCT
The DNA here is from genome assembly GCF_000002235.5 of Strongylocentrotus purpuratus. Lineage (NCBI taxonomy): Eukaryota > Metazoa > Echinodermata > Echinoidea > Camarodonta > Strongylocentrotidae > Strongylocentrotus > Strongylocentrotus purpuratus. The sequence continues at coordinate 30 of NW_022145177.1, read as the reverse complement.
GACGTCAGATAGACGTTAAATCGACCAAAA
>NW_022145176.1:0-3937 GCF_000002235.5 Strongylocentrotus purpuratus | reverse complement strand
TGGAATTGTACGCGCAGTTCAGTGATGCCATCCAGTGTGTCTTCATCTATCGGCAAGTACTTGATTTCGGGTGGTCTCCTTCCAGACGGAGTTATCAACTGGAAAGATTGAGAAAAATGCCCTGGTCAGTACATTGGTCAGTGTTGGGCTTGAGAAGAAAAACAGGAGCCTGGATGTAAACAACTGAGCGAAACAAAATCAAGGACACAAGCTGGTCGTAGAAAGAAGCAATGCCAAGTGTTTAACACGGCTGTATTAATACCTTGGGCTGGTTGTGTTATCATCAACCAGTGTAGTGAATTCATCATCGTCGGGCTTCTTGGTGGACAGAGTGAGGTGACCTCAGTCAGCCTCTCCCCTGCAAGCAGTCCTGGATGTGGTTGTGCTTGCTGCTGGCTGACCCGTGGTGCACTTGTTGCTTGAGGAGAACGCGAGGCTAAGACTACTGCTGTGACCTTGATGGGTTGACGGAAGAGGAGCTCTACGCTGGGGATATCACTTGAGCTTGGGTCAATTGGCAACTGGGTGATTGTCAAGTAGGAGGTCTGACTATCAATTGTGAGATCTCCAGCCGCCTTAACTTCAGGTTCAAGTCCCTTTTCCCCATCCATGGGCTCTAGACAGTAACCTGCATTGAGAATATCCAGAAACGGTTGTAAATGCAGAAAAGAAAGCACTGACATGCGTAATTTCGGGTGGAAAAGCTTGATGAGAGGTGGTATGGAAATGTCCGAGGGTGATAATTTTAGTAAAAGTTCACGTCCACACTATTCACCTTGAGTAGTTGACATTTGTACGTCGTGGTTCGGGAGCTTGTTGTTTCTTCGCTGACAGTTGTTGTCGGTGTTGTGACAGTGGTGACTTTAGTGGTCATTTCAGTTGTTGTGTATTCTAAAGAATGCAAACACAAATATGTACTTGGATGAGCCGATGAAAAAGATACCTTGCATTTTGCAAGTAGTGAGACCTTTGGCCCGAGGTCATATCATCAAACTGTTTTTTTCCGTGCAACTTGCAAGGTTCAACTTCAGACAAAATGTACTTGATGAAACCGTAAATAACATATAAAAAAGCAACAAGCAAAACAAACACATGAAAATAACCTTTAGGGCAGCCTACCTTCTGCACATCCCAGAACCTCCACTTGCAGTCTTGCTGATTCACCACCGGTCACAGTTTGGAACTCAATACGCAACTGCTCAATGCCCTTCAGAGCTGTGTCATCGCTCGGGAGCAGCAGTCTCTCAGGCAAGTCGCTGTCAAGGGTGACTCTGAAAATCTGTGCAATGAAGAGGACCAAACATGCTTAGAATTTAGTCATTTAGAAATGAGATACTGGACAACTGGGAAAGCAAAGTGGGCAAAGTGAGTGTAACCCGATTCTGTTGATTTGGGGGCTTTCTTACCTTCTTTTGAGTAGTGTCCCCTTCCAAAACGGGCGTGAAGTCACTATCTCCTGGCTTCTTAACAAGCAAAGTCAGAGTGATTTCAAGAGGCGTAATTTCTTCTCCAGCACCTGTCGGAGTGGTGGAGGATATTGTGGATTGCAGCCTGAACCTGATGGCTCTGGCAATGACACGTCCATTGAAATCACTGTCTAGACTGGAAGGCTCTTCTGCTTCCGGAGTGATGGAAGGTCTGTCAGTTGGATGTCACCTTTGGTTTTGTCCGGCAACACTGAACCTCTACCTCTGACATCCGACAAAAGTCCAGACTCGCTATCCATGGATTCCAGACAGTACCCTGCAGGGAGAAAACAGGGCTTCCGTCAAGACACAGCCAACGATTTGGGTCAAGTGGGATATAAACTGCAAACGTTTCCAGGCACCAGACAGAACCCATTTCCAACACAAACAAACCTATGGAGATGTCGATGCAAAAGAGTTGGCAATTTAATCTTCAATGACTGGGCCTGCTTTACCTTGGGTTGTTGATGAGGGAGGAGTCGTGGTTATCAGAGTGGTGGTGACACTGGTGGTTCTTGTCGTCGGCTGAGTGGTGTATTCTATGCAAAATGGTAATAATGTTGAGAAATGTGTATTTAAAGCATAAAGTCTTTGACAGAATAGTCTGCGAGGAAACAAAATTACATCTTTTGGTGGTTTTTTAGATCGCCTGAACGGTGACATTCGGATGTTGGTGCCGAATAACAGGACAAAGTGTTCTGAAGATATCTTTCGAGTTTTAGACAATAAAAGAACATTTCTAAAGGTCTACCTTTGATGCAACCCAGAACATGTAACTCAAATGTTGTTGCGTCATCGTCACTGACAGACTGGAATTGTACGCGCAGTTCAGTGATGCCATCCAGTGTGTCTTCATCTATCGGCAAGTACTTGATTTCGGGTTGGTCTCCTTCCAGACGGACAGTTATCAACTGGAAAAGATGGAGAAAAATGCCCTGGTCAGTACATTGGTCAGTGTTGGGCTTGAGAAGAAAACAGGAGCCTGGATGTAAACAACTGAGCGAAACAAATCAAGGACACAAGCTGGTCGTAGAAAGAAGCAATGCCAAGTGTTTAACACGGCTGTATTAATACCTTGGGCTGGTTGGTGTTATCATCAACCAGTGTAGTGAATCATCATCGTCGGGCTTCTTGGTGGACAGAGTGAGGGTGACCTCAGTCAGCCTCTCCCCTGCAGCAGTCCTGGATGTGGTTGTGCTTGCTGCTGGCTGACCCGTGGGTGCACTTGTTGCTTGAGGAGAACGCGAGGCTAAGACTACTGCTGTGACCTTGATGGGTTGACGGAAGAGGAGCTCTACGCTGGGGATATCACTTGAGCTTGGGTCAATTGGCAACTGGGTGATTGTCAAGTAGGAGGTCTGACTATCAATTGTGAGATCTCCAGCCGCCTTAACTTCAGGTTCAAGTCCCTTTTCCCCATCCATGGGCTCTAGACAGTAACCTGCATTGAGAATATCCAGAAACGGTTGGTAAATGCAGAAAAGAAAGCACTGACATGCGTAATTTCGGTGGAAAAAGCTTGATGAGAGGTGGTATGGAAATGTCCGAGGGTGATAATTTTAGTAAAAAGTTCACGTCCACACTATTCACCTGGAGTAGTTGACATTTGTGACGTCGTGGTTCGGGAGCTTGTTGTTTCTTCGCTGACAGTTGTTGTCGGTGTTGTGACAGTGGTGACTTTAGTGGTCATTTCAGTTGTGTATTCTAAAGAATGCAAACACAAATATGTACTTGGATGAGCCGATGAAAAGATACCTTGCATTTTGCAAGTAGTGAGACCTTTGGCCCGAGGTCATATCATCAAACTGTTTTTTTCCGTGCAACTTGCAAGGTTCAACTTCAGACAAAATGTACTTGATGAAACCGTATAAATAACATATAAAAAAGCCAACAAGCAAAACAAACACATGAAAATACCTTTAGGGCAGCCTACCTTCTGCACATCCCAGAACCTCCACTTGCAGTCTTGCTGATTCACCACCGGTCACAGTTTGGAAAACTCAATACGCAACTGCTCAATGCCCTTCAGAGCTGTGTCATCGCTCGGGAGCAGCAGTCTCTCAGGCAAGTCGCTGTCAAGGGTGACTCTGAAAATCTGTGCAATGAAGAGGACCAAACATGCTTAGAATTTAGTCATTAGAAGAAATGAGATACTGGACGGGGGAAAGCAAGTGGGCAAGGTGAGTGTAAACCAGATTCTGTTGATTTGGGGGCTTTCTTACCTTCTTTTGAGTAGTGTCCCCTTCCAAAACGGCGTGAAGTCGCTATCTCCTGGCTTCTTAACAAGCAAGTCAGAGTGATTTCAGAGGCGTAATTTCTTCTCCAGCACCTGTCGGAGTGGTGGAGGATATGGGATTGCAGCCTGAACCTGATGGCTCTGGCAATGACACGTCCATTGAAATCACTGTCTAGACTGGAAGGCTCTTCTGCTTCCGGAGTGATGGGAAGGTCTGTCAGTTGGATGTCACCTT
>NW_022145175.1:0-3944 GCF_000002235.5 Strongylocentrotus purpuratus | reverse complement strand
AAACAATAGGTATATACGCGTAAAGTACGTGCTGCCCACGACTCCAAGTATACTCTTTTTGTAAACGCTGCGCAGGGTACTCTGGCCGGAGCTTCTACATGTCACTTGTGGTCGGTCGGTCTGTCCCCCGAAACTTGACCAAAAATAAGGCCCTATACGTTTTCCCACAAAATAAACTACCAAATTACACTTTTCCAAAAAGCAAACAAAATAAATTCAATACTTTACAAAAATTGTTTGTAACAATTCGGAAAGATGTTTATGAAAAGTTTGGAAATAGAGGCAAAATAATTTTGTGCAGTATTAAATGTTACAGTCACGTGCACGTGGTATTTATCACAAATCATCTATAAATCTAGGTAACATCTAAGCATGGTGTTGCATTAGAAAGGGGAACTCGCAAGCTACACGCCATGTGACTATAGAGTTTCGCTGTTCATATGGGTCTGTGTAAACTACAGCGTAGATTACATGGCAGATTTTCTTGCAAGACAGCCAGAGCTTATTAAGCACTCGCACTTGTTTTGTTATAAAAACTCTCGGTCCAATTATCCATATTAGCTGCCTGTTAAATTAGCAACCCTTGGGTGTATTGTATCAGGGCTCTAGGCCTATGTAAATGTACCTGTATAATGAGGTGAACATCTAATGTCATGAACCAGGGTATTTGTTCTTATTTGCACAATCGCACCCTGATGTTTTTATGCCCTATGCCTCGATGATCGTTCTGTCAGTTGATTCACAAAAAAAAATGTGCAGAGGAACAACACTTCAAATGTAAATTTCAACCCACAAGACTTCAAGTGTATATAGGCCTAATTAGACCATAATTTGAAAGTTGTGAGTCACTATAAACCTACTGCGTAAAGCATGAGGCGAATGCTCAACATTATGTATCTCCATGATGAAAATAAAATAAGTTTAATTTGAACTTTTTTCCCAAAGTGAACTCCACAGAATGAGGAAATCCATTAGACTAATGGATTTCCTTATTCTATTGAGTTTAGTGCCAGGTACGTATTTGTCTTTCACTATTATTCGCGAACAGATTGGCTGATTAATTAGGCAGACCCCGCCTCTTGACTTCCTAGATTTTGACCAATCAGCAGGCGCTTTCTATAGGTCTATCGGGCCTTCGTCATTCACCTGTTGCGCGTCATAGACATGGTTTTAAATAAAATGTCACGGCGCGCGGCGCTCGGTACAAATGCGCTCCCGGCTGTTGTTGTATTACAAAACGCTGCATTCGAATTGACTAATCACGGCGCGCGGCGCTCGGTATCATGTTACGCGAATGCGCTCCCGGCTGTTGTTGTATTACAAAACGCTGCATTCGAATTGACCAATTACAGCGTTAGTCCTGATTTTGGGATGCAGTGACGTCACGATTTAGTAAGGTCGACTCTGATTGGCTGGCGCGCGGCTTGCATAAATCTGCATGCTTTGACATATCAGACGTTAAGGGCCTGTCACATTATATGCGATCTCATAGGAGACCTTACGGCGACCAAAATATTTCATAAATTTAACATCGCAGCGAGGACGCAAGAAACGACAAATTTCTGTCTCAAAGAAGCTCAAGCTACGCTCATACTGTGCTCTTCCCGCGCTTACGATGCGCTCAACTCGCTCTCTATGCGCCCCTGTCAAGCTCAATTATTTGTCGATCTAGTCGCTGCCGATGCGCTGTCACTGCGCTCACACTACGCTCTGCTAGCTGTTGATACGTCCTAGTAGCTCGCGTCGCACTCTCTATTCGACCAAAATACGCTCATGTGACGTCACTTGCGCTGTATAAATACCACGACAAAACCGTGAATACACAGTCCAGTTTCAAAATTATTCTACAAGTTCATCGCAGTCGAGTTACTTTCTCATGGAGACTACATCGACTGCCTTGCGCCTATAGGCTGCCTCAATGGCACTTCAATGTCGCACGATTCACGCTCGCACAGCGCCCGAGATGCGTCATTACGGCGTCCTGGCCAGGGCGCAGAGGTGTTGCGATTGTTTTGAGCAGTTCAAGACCTTGGCGCTCATCGAAGACCATTAAGACCCTCTGGCGCCCATCTGGCGACCAATGTAGTTGTCGCTGCGATCATGGAGGAATAAGAACACTGCGATCTAGTAGTTGATTTTGCGCCCCAGCTATTTTTTCAAGGACGCAATGTGACAGGGCCTTTAGACAGGAGAACTAAGTGGATTACGGGTGATACTCAGACTAGCGCCGCGCTGCGGCGTTTGTCTTTCGCTGTGCGGTGGTGCATGTCTCTTTCTGCCGAGGGGGCAAGTTCATTTTCACGGGGGTGTTTACAACGGCGGATCGGGAGGGGGGGGGTGGCAACTGGGGCCATGTCCCCCCCCCCCCAAATAAACACCAACCACATTTTTTTTTAAGAGACGTCGCAGAAGAGGCAACCACTACGTATACCACTATCATTTCCTTTAAAAATGGTTAAAGTGGTCAAAATTGCCTAAAGAACATTTTAGAATCCCGAACCCCACGTCGTACATTTTTGACCCACTTTTTGGGGACCCTAGCTCCCCCGCCAAAACAGTTTTCTGGACCCTCCCTTGTGAGTTTCTCTCTCTTGCGGTGTGATTAACTCGTGGCCGCGACTCAATGGACCGATCCAGTAAGCCCCTCCCACTGCGCACTGGGCAAATTAACACGTGCTCCTCTTCAATGCCACACTGTATTTTCCTGCCGCGCGCATCATACGCGCGTGCACGCATGTCGGACTTTTTGTGCACGCACGTCGGACATAAATCACGGCCGTGATTGGTCAGAATCCATGGGCGGTGCTTACTGGATCGGTCCATTGTGGAGGCTGGACAGATAAACACCCCCTTTGGAAAATGAGCTTCCCCCTCGAGTGAGACAGAGACACACATTCTGAAAGAAAGATGATTCACCATGAAGATAGATGGACCACAGCGGAAGAGACGCGCATCGCTTGGCTTTGGTGCCCCCTAGGACAGCTGTCCATGACATGATATACATTTCTTAAATATTGCCGTCGTGCATCATGCATAGTTATCTTGCTTCATTATAGGTCAAAAATTGATCATGCGTAAAATCTACATTAGCTTGTACGACAACCAACGGCTGCACGTCGAACTTTCATTTTTAGGGTGTGTTGCTTGGTGAAGTGCAGTGTAGCCATGTTGTTGCCGGACATTATAATTATAAGTAAAATGCATGGTTCATAAATAGAGTCAGAGTCGTGCATGAGAGATCAATGGCCAATCTGAAACACTTCTCATTAAAAGTACTTTTTGGACGGAAAGAGAAAGAGTCTTACTATAAAAGTGATCCTTTGTCTCAAAAATGAGAGTACTGCAAGTTTGTCTGATTGCTGTGATCTGCTCTAGCGAGATCTTACCAGCAAACGGCTCAGCACCGGAGGCGGCTTCGAGTACATTCGCGTTGGCTGAGCACGGGAAGTATCAGACAGAACCACACCGTGTTTTTGCCTCTTCTGTCGGTCTATCCAGGCGTCGTTGCGCCGCCGAGTGCCTGAAGAAGGGTATTTGTCGACAGTTTTGCTACGGGAAGACCACCGGGCAGTGTGTGTTGGAGGATGCCAGCTTAGTCCCAGTGAATGTACGTGCGGCTATGCCCGGGTTTGACAACTGCACTTATTATACCAACAAGGTAGGAATATCATAGATATTGATATAGGGCCTACGTGTCCAACAAAATTCCTATACTTTTTATCCTAAATAACTCTGTTGTTTACCAATGAATTAAACCAAAATTTCAGTGCATGTAACAAGGCATGACTCATTATATGGAGCGATGTTCATCAGCTTTGTGGAAATAATACTTTCAGAATCTGCCACTTTCCACTTGGCGTCCTCCAATATGGATACAGTGCTGGAGACGCTGGTGGAAGGCGCGTGATGCGGCTGAAAGCTTTTGAAGGAATGCAGGATTACCC
>NW_022145174.1:0-3970 GCF_000002235.5 Strongylocentrotus purpuratus | reverse complement strand
CACCATGAATAAATACAAAAAAACAACAAAATTGCATTGCCACTTTTGGCATAATCCTATTACGATGGTTGGTCAACAAATACCGTCTGTCGAGTCCATGGATATCGAGTGCACAACACTTCAGACAGTTTCCCGCATACCATAGCCCTCAGCTCGCAGCCAACTAGAAAGTCAGCCAGTAATCCCATAAAATTAATTGGTTGCTTGGGCTCGGAGGGGAGCAATCGATAGATTCAATTACGGTAAATGGTTAAAAATGTAACGAGGCCCATTTTCGGTATTGGTTGGAACATTGTGGTTTTAAGGCTTTACTTATGCGAGCAGAGAAAATATGGATGCATTATCAACTTCTGAGAAATGGCCGGGAAAACACTGGGAATGTCATACGTGTTTACTTACGCATCAATTATGACCTTGTAGTCGAGTATGCCCGATATGAGCTTGGCTGCAAATCTATGAAAACGGAGAAATCATTCGAGAAATATTGCTTAGATTGTCTCATTTCTTACAATTTAATTGAAAACTAGATGAGTGTGCAAGCTTCAGCATCATTGATCTGTACTGGAAACAGTCAATAATACAGGGTGAAAAAAAAAAAAAGCGGAACCCACACCCCAAATATTACATTTCATATTAAAATAAAAATATATAGCACCAAAAATAATAATGACTGGAAAGCCAATATCGTAAGCTACTTTTAGTTGAACAAAATACTGAAATTGCTCAATCCGTTTAAAAAATATCACCATTTAAACGCAATGACCCTAAAACCTGTTTCGTCTAAAATAGCAATTTATTGTGTATTCTACTGTTTGGAACAACAAAGAAAATTACACAGAATACTTGTTCCAACAACTGTCACCAACTGTAGTGCACAATTATCTTTATTAACAACCCTGGTTAGCAAACTACATGATTTATAAAAATCCACTTTTTTGAAGACGGGCCTTCAAACGGACTTTGTTGAATATTTTAACTTTTAAACTGAGGTTTTGTCGCTGGTAATATATGAAGACAATTGTGACGACGATTCTTGAAATCGTATTTTGGACGAAAGAGGTTTAAGGGTTTTGTGTTTGAATGGTGATATTCTTTGAACGGATTGAGGAATTTCAGTAATTTTGTCATCTAAAAGTAGCTTATTAAATTGGCTTTCCAGTCATTATTATTTTTGGTGCTACATATTTTGTTAAATATAAAATAAATTTTTGGGGTTTGGGTTCCGCTTTTTTTACTCAACCTGTATTTATAAGGAGAACAAGTGTTTTCTCCGTATACAATTTTAAAAATGGGTAGTTCATTTAAATATACTACTTGGAGAGCCTAGACTCCAGTACTATAATGTAAAAAAAAACAAAAAACATAATCTTTCTGGAAAAATACTTTGTTAGACAACACTTTTCTTGTACTTAAAAAAGGGGATGGAAAGTACTTTCCAACTAAATTTAATGATGATAATATATCAGTTACGTTTCAAAAGAATCTTGATTTGACTTCCGATGTGTAAATTCATTAATTATGGTACAGCTGTATATGCAATTCAAAGACCACTCTATAACTGTGCTTTATTTCGGCTCGAGTGTTTACTTTCTAGAAACAATATTTGGAAATATGGTATACGAGTCACCGTGCAGAGAATCCTAAAAATCTGAAGTGTGGCCATACTTGCACCTGCCACAAACGCGGTATATGCCATCAACGCAGAGTTGCTAATGACGTCAAGAGGTACCTAATTACGCAAATGGCCGTCGGTCCATGGGAACGAGGCAACCCACCTTAGCCGCTGGCCCTCGTCTTTGAAGTGCTGCTTGGGAAACACCATCCCTGGGTTCGAGTTGAGTGGAAGTGACACATGATTGTGTAAGTACATGTCATCCAGCCACCATCTGTTTGACTGGAGCACAACAACACAGGCAAAATTAATAAATGATACTCGAGTTGCCGAAGATAAATTGCTTGTGCATATCGCCAGTCCTTCTTTTAATAAGACCTGGAGTTGATAAAACCTTACAGAGTGAGTGCCTAAAGTTATACCTTGGCAGGACTGTAAACAAAGTAGTCCTAAACCTGGAGGTTTAAGATCATACCGAATGAAGCTGCTTTGAAATACAAGGAAACCGCAAGATAAGAACTGTCAGAAACTTGTCTTAACAACTTGCATCTCCAAAATTAAAGGTATTTGCCGTTCAGAAATGAAGTTGCACACATTTATGAGGAACACGAACAACAACTAACACAATTTTGCCAAGAATAACATATTAACACCCTCATATGTGAGAATGAGGCATTTCTATTAAGTCTTTGGTACTGTTCGTTGGTAATTTTGTATTTTCAACAATCTAGCGATATATTTGGAAACACGAATAACGATTCTTTATTAGGCCTAATTAATGTTTGGCAAAAAACATGGGCCACGGTTTAATCGCTGGTTACAGTAGCTGCGTCCGTCATCAAGCACAACGTCGAGCCAGGACTTTTGACCATCGTTTGACTAGATTCGTTCGAACGTTGATATTAGTGCGCAGGCGTAAGTTACATTCCAAATCAAGCACTAGTCGACTACTGGTTCTCACCTGAACTTACAGTTACCTGGTGACCGGATCAATACTCCCTTCTGCGCATAACATGACCGAGCACGGAATGCATAAACTTTGTTAATAGCAAGTGACCTACCAACAATGCTTTGCGAATCTGCCTTTCCTTCCAACGCTGGGGGGTGGGGAGGGGGTGGGGGACGGCCATTCATATTTACCCAATTAGCCTGGAACTCTGCATACTCCAATAGTTTCATTTGCAGGTACTCCCCCGGCCTCCTGGTCTACCAAACTCCCGGACCAAACTTTCAGTAATGGCATACTGTTCCCTGGAAACCGTTGCCCTTAGTGACGCAGGTATGCCGCCAAGGTGTTGTGCAGTGGAGGCACCGGAAGACGAGGAAGCGGTTTCTGTGATAAAAAAAAATAAAACAAAAAATATAAATCACAAATAAAAAAATTATAATAAAACAACAGAAATAAAAAAATAACCACCACCAATTTGAGACACGCTTGTGTGTTCCACTTTTCAAGTCACTGTGTAATTCTTTACTTGTCAACTGTGATTGAAAATAAAAGAGGAAAACTAGAGCAGGCGACATAATTCGTGTTTGAACATTCTTCTTGTGGATTGCAACTTTGTTCAAATTCTTGGGAAAAAAAGGAGAGAAATTTGAATAAAAATCAATGCAACATTTTAAACTTCGCGCGAAAGACCACGATTGTTTGAAAGGTATATAGCATCATTTGCGTTTCATGCATTTTATTCTTGTCCTCCCTCCCCCCCCCAAAAAAAAAAAAAACCACTCAAAATCCAAAGAAGAATGTTACAAACCTAACCTGTTGAAGTTGCAACTTATTGAATATTTCACTTTTCGAGAAACAATGAAGATTTTGTCTTATTCCAATCATCAGTCAACTGACCAATCGTTGGGAAACCACATACATTTCATGATTTCTTCCAAATGACAGCAGTTCAGACGAAATAATCTAACAGGGTGTTTCGTACCAGCGCGTTCTTTATTTCAAATTAGTTTTTGTTTCCATAATAAATTAGAAAGTTACTCTTAAGATACATATTCCTTTAAAATGGACATGTTTCAATACATTCGACACAAACGCCACATTCATTAATGAATACAAAAACGATTTGCACCAAAACAAAAAGAAAGGTTGTTAAAAGAGTTAAAAAACATGGGTGGTAGGATATTGAACACAATTTTAGTTTACCTTAAATCATTTAATATCTTGTTTTTTCAGAAACGTATATATTAGTAATGCATAAACACATTAATTAAATGGTGAGTATCGTAAGGGACCCTGTTATTGTACATTCATAAATACCTAAGACAGTGCGTTTACCCATTCCTATTGGTCGAGAGCCCGTTACGTGGCCGGTCTTAAACATCGGTCATTATCAGTGTCCAGACTCCGAA
>NW_022145173.1:0-4043 GCF_000002235.5 Strongylocentrotus purpuratus | reverse complement strand
GGTTTGCGAGTCCAAACCAATTTGACCAATCAGATTTTGCGTAGCGTAACAAGGAACCAATCGGATTGCCAAATGGTGCTGACGTATACCGGCAACGAGGCCAGGATGTGGGCCTGCCGCCTGTCCCACCTGGCCAACCTGCACCACCCCTGCCGATGTCCCAACTGCAAGGGCACCCACGGATCCAACGAGTCGTAAGTCCAATCATTTCCCCTCGATCCCCCTCCCCCCTCCTCCCCTGCCACGTCTTGGTCCATAAAGACTGGATTTGTATTGATTGTTCCCCTGACACAGCCAATCCCTGACAAGCGTGGTCACGCCTCCACGGTGGTAGAGGGCGCTATAACGAGATGAAACAAATCAAATTTTAGGAACTTTGGCACTGGTACCCGAGAAATTCATAGGTACCGTACCTCATGCGGGCACATTAGCTTGAATGTAACGCGCATGAGGTATGCAGAGAGTGTCTATTAGGTTTGAGTGCCAACATTCCCAAGCTGACTTTGATGCATCTTGTAGAGTATATCATTTGTCATTTGTGCATTTTTTCTGTTGAAGCAACAAAAGTGCTCAAATCTAAAGAAGGGTGCTTAACCTCTAACCTGATGAAGTTAAGATCAGTGAATGCTGTATATTCCATGAAATAATATTCTTGGATCTTGATTTTAATTCAAAAGTTGCCGTGATTTGAATTGCGCCGTAACTAGCGTCCGGGACACGTTTCCCATTCAGCCGATGGTAACTACCCGATGTCACTCACTGAACCGACGAATAATAGCAAACATATGCGCGCATGTGCGTCGTGTCAATGCTTGCATACATGTACCCATTCTCGGCCTAAGACGCATCTTTGGAAATGGCCTTTTAACAATGTTTTCTTCAAAATTATAGCATGCCAGAAGAATAATTTCACAGGGTTAGACACATCTCTGGAATGGCCTTCTTTTAATATTTCTTCAAAGTGACAGCATGCCAGAAAGAATAATTTCACAGGGAGTTAGTGCCATTACTATCTTTAAACCAAATCTCGCTTTTTAACAATAATTAGGTCAGTTTACTTTTTGGATAGCTGCAAGTGATATATACTCATCAACCTTTAACCACTCTTTCCAGGGATAGGGACGGGATATAGTTTGAGATACTTGTGCTGGATCACAAGTCATCACAAGTCATCACAAGTCGATCATAAGTCGATCATAAGTCGATCATAAGTCAATCATAAGTCGATCATAAGTCAATCATAAGTCGTCCAGTCCCAAGTCAACTTGCAAGCTATTCAATTGACAAAGGCGTTCCTTCTTTGTTATTGTTCATCCCAGTTTCTTGTGACTGGACTTGCAAAGTGACTTGTGATGTACTTAGAAAATCACAATTTTGTACGCAGAGGAGAAGTTTGTACTCGCATTATTTTTGAAAATAATATCTTAGCGTTCACAGCAAGCTGGCTAAGCAATTTGTAATTTCATGTAAGCCTAATGTCAGGACCCCACAATACATGTATCAGATACATTCAAGTCTTCTAAGCAACATTTTCGTGCTAACTAGATCCTGCTTAGCGGTTCCTGTAGTGTTTATGTGCCAACAGACAGGACAGAGGAAATCATCCATTATTGTATTTTTAGAAAATGTTTAATGACTTTTAAGTCTGTTGCCGATTGCTTTAATATCAACTTCCTTCCACCGAGTGTCGCTGTCAGTTGTCAAGAAAGGCTCTCATGTTTTTTTCCCCCTTTCCATTTTTATTGTTTTTATTTTGGCGTTTCTTCAAAGTATTAAAAGCAATTAGAAAAATCACTATCTTACTTCCCAGAGTGAAGATTTACTTAATCTGACTTAAGCTTGGGAGAAAATGTTTTTGTGGGATGTTTTTGGATTGGAAAGATTGATGAGTTTTTACTCAACTAATGTCTTTTTTTTTTTCAAACGCTTTTTTTCTAACAAAGTAATTTTTCGCTCCTGGTTTCTACTTTCAGTGGCTGATAAAAAAGTGAAATTTCATGCATTTTCTGAGAATTGAGTGAAAATAGCATTTTGTTAATTAATCTGAAAACTTAACCAAAAAAGTAATTGTCGTAATAACATAAAGTAAAAAACAATACCGGTATATCAGTCAATAAATCAGCTCACCATATGCAAAAAGTATAGAATTGGCATACACGTCCACATAGCGCTTTTTCTTAAAGAAGTTTGAGAATAGAGGGGAAAGAGATAGGAAATTAGAAGAAGAAAAAAAAACTAGAGCTCAAACGAGAACATTGAAGTTCTTCTCAGTGACACCTTTTTATATCACACATCCCGACAGACTTTGCTCCAGTTCACAGCTCTTACAGAAACACTGCACATCCTGTTTGTGCACGCAAAACCTCCGCTTTTCTCCCCTTTTTTTAAGGCAACCTTGTCGACTGTTATTAGCCAGATCTGGACAGGAGGGGTGACGATTTTGGGTGGGTGTGGGCAGGGGTGAGGGTAAGATTGGGATCCCTGCTAGCAACAGGGGAAGCCAGTACTTTTAAAAAGAATCTATCACAAGTCTCAGCGATAGACGGGTCACAGCACCAAATGTTTGCCCAAAGAGGCAATTTCTGGCTTCATAATCGACTTCTTGTGCATACCGGTATAACAAGTGCGAGTGCACAATAAGCTCTGGCCGTCTTGCATGAAAGTCTTGCATGAAATCGATCAACGCCGAAAATGAAACGCCATCCTTTTGGTCAATTTTCCGGACCGATCAACCGACCACCAAGTGACATGTAGAAGCTCCTGCCAGAGCTTAAAGGGAAAATACAACATTTGCAAACATCAAAAAATAAACTACCAATCATTTGAAATACCTTGCTGGACTGTTAGTGAACGTACAGTGTAAAGCATCCTGTAAAATCATGGCACCTGGTATACTGTCATTTCAAGAAAAGTGTATTTGTGTATCAATTTCCAACGCTGGTCGGCGACCAGCGTTGGAAAAACTGCTTTTTTTCAAATACTGGCCCAATTGACCATCGCACTTGTTTGCAATCGATTACACACCTATGAACGGGTACAAGCCAGCTAGACTGGTTCCCTGACCTTACAATTCCTCATGTATGTAAACTGCTCTGTTTCTTCTTATATGGAGTCAGGGAACCAGACTACAGGAAAATGATTGTTTTTCTTGGTTTTATAGCATTTTCGAACCCAAACCTAAAAACAGGCAGTGTAACTATATTTGCTATATATTTCCAACCCCCCAATTCCATCCATTTCTGAAAATAACAGCAAAAGCAAATGATGTATATTCCCTTTAACATAGGAAGTGGTTAAGAGAAAACCCCTGAATCTCCTGTTAACAAGAACCCCCTCGGAGAATGAAAATAGGCATCATGAAACCCCTTAGGGTACTACTTCTATACTATTTTTTCATTTCTCGCAATTCTCGGGAAACATCAACAAATAGGATGACGGTTATCAGAACCCCTAAGCTAGTAGAAAATAGGTAGTGGCAATTGGTACTCCCTAGTAGGATAGATAAAAGTGTGAGTGCCCATAGCTCTGGCGTTGCAAGAAGTCTTGCATAAGCCAACAAAAAAAAAGTCTCCGGTTTCTGGTATGGAGCTTGCCCAAAAAGTGGTGCGGCGACGCGGCTTTTTTTTTTTTTACCTGACTCTTTTTGCTTCCAAATGTCGCTGATGACTGCAAATGGTGCCGACTAAGCTTAGTGCAAATATATGGAGTCCAGAGAGGCCACATAAAGCTTATTCTCGACCATAACCCAATCTAAAAACATGTTAAAATTGGTGCAGCAGCAGGATTCCAGTCAAACCAGTGAGTTTGGCGGTTTTGAGACATCATCTTTCATTGAAAAAAAACTTTTTCATTTTGGCCGACGTGCATGGCTACGGCGACGCGCGCGCATACCAGAAAACCGGAACTTTTTTTTTTGGCCTAACAGTCTTTGCCATGAAATTGATCAAAATGATCCCTGCCAGAGCTGAAAAATGCGACGCCAAAATGCGACGCTGATAGCACATATGGAACACCATACTTTTGGTCAATTTTCTGGGGACAGA
>NW_022145172.1:0-67843 GCF_000002235.5 Strongylocentrotus purpuratus | reverse complement strand
GGGAGATCCATGCCAGCAGAAAAATACTAACATGGAACTGTGACAAAAGGGCCAGATATACAGCATATACTTACCCCGCAAGTTTAACCCCATTTCCCCCCAACTGATGATCTGGCCCTGCATGGAACATGGTGTCACATCCAGTTCAAGTGCAGTCTCCTCCATATATACCTACTGTTGATAGAGGAATTTAGGACGTTAGTACAAAAATATCCCTCCTCACAATATTTTGTGACTTATGCATAAACATGATGAGCTGATGAATAATCATTGCCTGAACAATGATTTCCCACCATGCATCTTAATATATGCACAATCAGTGAAAGTTTATAACAATCACTTTTCAATGTGTGAATAGATAAAAGACCTTTCAGCTTCTTCTATTTAAATACTCAAAGAATGATACTGGCAAGACTTGGCATGCATGATTGTTAATGGCATTTAAATGTCTTGGAGTGTACACAATAGAGCAGGGTTTTCATTGTTATGAAATCCTCTTTTACATGTACAGTATGTGATATTTGCTTTCTTTGCTTTCTGTAAGCTCTTCTGAGCTCTTCTCTTTCTTTGCTTTCCTGTAAGCTCTTCTTTCTTCTGGACATTCTAACTATTTCCTTTGATAAATACATCTTGATTGCTGCCTGCAACACAAGTGTGAAGTTCACATGTGTTATCAATGCTCTCTTCATCAATATATAGATTCCATGGAATACATTTAAAGGAATCTTTTAGTTTTTCATCACATTTGCAAATATCTTTCTTAAAAAGAAAGCCATGGACTTCTAAGAGGTATCATTATGTTGCGCTTGAGCTTCTCTATATTGTTCTTGACATCGGTTTATCTCTCTCATCATTATTTCTTGCGCAATCAAAAGAAAACGATTAAATCGCGTATATACTGTCATTTTGCGCTATAAAAGGAGCCATTTGAAGCATGTTTTACATTTGCAAATATCTTTCTTAAAAAGAAAGCCATGGACTTCTAAGAGGTATCATTATGTTGCGCTTGAGCTTCTCTATCTGTTCTTGACATCGGTTTATCTCTCTCATCATTATTTCTTGCGCAATCGAAAGAAAACGATTAAATCGCGTATATACTGTCTTGCGCTATAAAAGGAGCCATTTGAAGCATGTTTTACATTTGCAAATATCTTTCTTAAAAAGAAAGCCATGGACTTCTAAGAGGTATCATTATGTGCGCTTGAGCTTCTCTATCTGTTCTTGACATCGGTTTATCTCTCTCATCATTATTTCTTGCGCAATCAAAAGAAAACGATTAAATCGCGTATATACTGTCATTTGCGCTATAAAAGGAGCCATTTGAAGCATGTTTTACATTTGCAAATATCTTTCTTAAAAAGGATACCATGGACTTCTAAGAGGTATCATTATGTTGCGCTTGAGCTTCTCTATCTGTTCTTGACATCGGTTTATCTCTCTCATCATTATTCTGCGCAATCAAAAGAAAACGATTAAATCGCGTAATATACTGTCATTTTGCGCTATAAAAGGAGCCATTTGAAGCTGTTTACATTTGCAAATATCTTCTTAAAAAGGATACCATGGACTTCTAAGAGGTATCATTATGTTGCGCTTGAGCTTCTCTATCTGTTCTTGACAGCGGTTTATCTCTCTCATCAATTATTCTTGCGCAATCAAAGAAAACGATTAAATCGCGTATATACTGTCATTTGCGCTATAAAAGGAGCCATTTGAAGCATGTTTACATTGCCAATATTCTTTCTTAAAAAGGATACCATGGACTTCTAAGAGGTATCATTATGTGCGCTTGAGCTTCTCTATCTGTTCTTGACATCGGTTTATCTCTCTCATCATTATTTCTTGCGCAATCAAAAGAAAACGATAAATCGCGTATATACTGTCATTTTGCGCTATAAAAGGAGCCATTTGAAGCATGTTTACATTTGCAAATATCTTTCTTAAAAAGGATACCATGGACTTCTAAGAGGTATCATTATGTTGCGCTTGAGCTTCTCTATCTGTTCTTGACATCGGTTTATCTCTCTCATCATTATTTCTTGCGCAATCAAAAGAAAACGATTAAATCGCGTATATACTGTCATTTTGCGCTATAAAAAGGAGCCATTTGAAGCATGTTTTACATTGCAAATATCTTTCTTAAAAAGGATACCATGGACTTCTAAGAGGTATCATTATGTTGCGCTTGAGCTTCTCTATCTGTTCTTGACATCGGTTTATCTCTCTCATCATTATTTCTTGCGCAATCAAAAGAAAACGATTAAATCGCGTATATACTGTCATTTTGCGCTATAAAAGGAGCCATTTGAAGCATGTTTTACATTTGCAAATATCTTTCTTAAAAAGGATACCATGGACTTCTAAGAGGTATCATCATGTTGCGCTTGAGCTTCTCTATCTGTTCTTGACATCGGTTTATCTCTCTCATCATTATTTCTTGCGCAATCAAAAGAAAACGATTAAATCGCTATATACTGTCATTTTGCGCTATAAAAGGAGCCATTTGAAGCATGTTTTACATTTGCAAATATCTTTCTTAAAAAGGATACCATGGACTTCTAAGAGGTATCATCATGTTGCGCTTGAGCTTCTCTATCTGTTCTTGACATCGGTTTATCTCTCTCATCATTATTTCTTGCGCAATCAAAAAGAAACGATTAAATCGCGTATATACTGTCATTTTGCGCTATAAAAGGAGCCATTTGAAGCATGTCTTACATTTGCAAATATCTTTCTTAAAAGGATACCATGGACTTCTAAGAGGTATCATTATGTTGCGCTTGAGCTTCTCTATTGTTCTTGACATCGTTTATCTCTCTCATCATTATTCTTGCGCAATCAAAAGAAAACGATTAAATCGCGTATATACTGTCATTTTGCGCTATAAAAGAGCCATTTGAAGCATGTTTTACATTTGCAAATATCTTTCTTAAAAAGGATACCATGGACTTCTAAGAGGTATCATTATGTTGCGCTTGAGCTTCTCTATCTGTTCTTGACATCGGTTTATCTCTCTCATCATTATTTCTTGCGCAATCAAAAGAAAAACGATTAAATCGCGTATATACTGTCATTTTGCGCTATAAAAGGAGCCATTTGAAGCATGTTTACATTTGCAAATATCTTTCTTAAAAAGGATACCATGGACTTCTAAGAGGATCATTATGTTGCGCTTGAGCTTCTCTATCTGTTTAATAATATAATAATAATAATAGTACATTTATAAAGCGCAGAAAATATCCAACATTAGGTATATTTACTGCGCTACAAGAGCTCCTGATATGCTTAGATTTACGGTACAGTTAATTAAAAAGAAGTGTTTTCAGTTTTGACTTAAAGACGTTTACAGATGGTGATTTCCTGACTTCAAATGGCAAGTATTCCAGAGTTTTGGGGCTGCACAAGCAAATGCTCGATCACCTAGCGTTATTTTTGTTTTGATAGATGGGATCTGTAGCAACAAAGTATCTCGGGAACTGCGCAAGTTGCGATTGTGGATTAGGTTTGAAATTCAAACAGTTCTTTGATATAAGGGGGAGCTTGACAAGAAGTGCTTTTATACAATCAGCAAGATTTTGAATGTTATTCTCTGGCGTACTGGTACCAATGTAGATTTCTCAAAATTGGGGTGATCCGTGTGAATTTAGAACAACCACAGATCAGCCTTGCACAGGTGTTTTGAACCCGTTGCAATCTCACTATTTGAGAGTCAGGGATCCCATACAGTAGACAATTACAATAGTCCAGCTTATTGGTAATACATGCATGTACAATGTCTTTCGTAATGTCCTTATCTAAATATTTACGAATACGTCTGAGATTATAGATCATGTAGTATGCTGATTTACAGACATTTGTGATGTGCTCTCTCATATTCAAATTCGAATCGAACTGTACTCCAAGATTTCTTGCACTAACAGATGTTCTATTACAGAGTCTCCAATTGATACACTGTTCAAGTTGATTTTGGATGTCTGTTTAGGTGTGCCAATGATCATTAATCAGTTTTACCATCATTAAGCATGAGCCTATTTTGCAAAATCCATCCACGTACATAGTCAACACATGTTTTCTAGGAGTGAGACACATCGCTCTTTAGCATGTTCATCAGGTCTGAATGATACGTACAGCTGTGTGTCATCTGCATAGCAGTGGCATGATATCTCGGGGAAATTTGTTCGAACATTTGAAATGAGATTAGCATGTACAGAGTAAATAACAAAGGACCCAGCCGAGAACCTTGTGGAACTCCGAAAGGCACTGGCAAATCATCAGAGATCACATCGTCTATTTTGACCTTCTGATATCTATTCGCCAAATACGACTCTATCCATTCAAGAACACTACCATCTATACCAAAACAGGTCTTTAAAGTTTCTAATAAGCAGAATGATCTATGGTGTCGAATGCACTACTTAGATCTAATAACAGTAAAAGAGAGACTTTCTGGGAATCCATAGCATCAATAAATCACTCTTTATTCTTAGCAGTGCGGTTTCAGTACTATGGAATTGTCTATATGCAGACTGAGTACATGGCAAAAGTGAGTTGTTATTGAGGTGATCCATAATTTGCTGGGTAGCAGCACCCTCAACCAACTTCGATATATATTTCAGATTGCTGATAGGTCTTAAGTTCTTAAAATCTGCGTCAAGACCAGGTTTTTTCAATAAAGGTGTGATGAGGGCATTTTCCATTGCATGGAAAATGACCAGTCGAGAGAGAAAGATTAATCAATGATGTGAACACAGGAATTAATATGTCGATACATTGTAGAAGAAGTTTCGTGGGCATAGGATCTAAAGAGCATGACTTCTTACTGAGGTTAAGTATAAGTTTTTCAACTTGGTGCTCAGAAAGAGGTTTGAAATTGCTCAAAACATCGACATCATGGTAAGTTGCTAATGGAGAATAGGTCCTGGGTTCATTCATTGCATCTAATCTAGTTTCAATATTCTTGTGGATTTTAACGACTTTGTCACGAAAATAATCACCTAGGTCATTCACAAACTTATGTTTATCAGTACTACAAGGTATCAGGGGTTGTTTATTAGACATGTTCAATAGAGACTTGACAACATTGAATAACTTGTTTTGATTATCCTTATTTTCCATGATCAGATCTCTGTGATATTTTCCACGAGCTTTGTTCAAGTTTCAATGTTGCATTTCGAACAGACTTATAGTTGTCCCAATCACTATCGGCCCTGGTTTTCAACCAGCGCTTTTCAGCCTTTCTCTTTTTCCTTTTTTCTGTCCTGACACAGTCAGTATACCACGGTACTTGGGGACGTAACACTATCTGTTAGTAACAACAGGGGCATGTTTCTCTAAGATATCACTAAGCGTAGTATCATACAACAAAGCTAGTTCAGTGAGGGTACTAGGTGTGTGCATACAGAGCTCGCTTTCAGCGATGTCTAACTTCAATCTATTCACATCAATAGCAGACAGCTTTCGAAATGATATCAGTTTAGAAGGCAATGGAGGTTTAGAAGAGTTTAGAAAACACATGACTGGAATGTGATCAGATAATATAGAACTATGTGGCCATGGTGACCCAAATACGATATCATCAGACTGACGACATATCATGAGGTCAAGGGTGTGACCGTGTACATGTGTAGAGAAATTAACCAATTGTTTACAACAGAGCGATTCGAGAAGATCTACAAAGAGTCTAGCATCTGCATTGGCAGTATCCACATGAATATTGAAATCTCCTATGATTAATAAAGGAGTGTTTGACAACAAATGACATTGAATGTAGTCATTAAATCTGATACAAAAGATGTAACCGTCACTGGATGTGATTCAGAATAGGGCGGTCTATAGATATTAATTAGTTGCAAGCGAAATGATTTACATGAGATAGAATATTCTGCAAACTCAAAGGAGTCCTTTTCACCCGCAGCAACTTGATGGACGTTGATTGTCTCTTTATAAGCGAGACGGTTCCACCACCACGACGGCCCATCCGTGGTTGGTGAACAAAACGATATCCAGTAGGGATGAGTTCATGCAGAACCGTTGCATCATTGTCCGTCAGCCAGGTTTCTGTCATGGCAATCAGGTCCGCGTTGCTATCGCATATGAAATCATGTATCAGAGCAGTCTTGTTACAGACAGACCGTACATTTACAGAGCAAAGTTGAAAGTTCGAAGATGGATTACCATGGCTCTTCCGTCTGATACTGTTCTTTCTTTGGCCACCCCGAGATCCTCTGCGCGTTCTCCTTCGATGAATTCCAAGTGACTGAATGATATCATTGACGTCCTGGGGAAGCTGAAACCTTGGATGTCTCCATTGCAAGAGTTCGGGGGGGGGGATACTTAGTCGCATGTTGAAAATGATGATCAGTATGATGTCTCACTGATGACGAGAGTGTATCACCGTCTTCCCTATCCGGCCCTGGATTGGGATGAACATCTCCAGCATGCAGGAGTTCTAGTTGGAAGGAAGCTGTACAGTTTGGATGGTAGGAAATTCTTCTCTTTAGAAAGTGCTTTCTAGTGAGAAAGTGCTTTCTGGTGAGAGGACCATATTGAATGGGCTGTACAAAAGATTCTTCACTACATTGCACAAAGTAAATCACTGAGGCACCTAAACATAGTGCAACAAAGACACTAAGATGAATAGACCTCATTGTGTTTTGATCTGTAATCCCTACATTCAAGTTCAATAAAGCAGGCTATGTACAATAGCTAATGGTACTTACATAGAAATACACAGGAATACATGGCTACCAAACTACTGGAGATACAACCAAATCCAAAAACTGATACATCAGAATATGACATAAAAACAACACTTCATGAACTCCAACTTGTCTAGTAGTTTCCAGGTTACTAATACAAAAAGATGGTAACATAAAATTGTACAAATACATAAGAATAACAAGCAATCAGGAGCTCTTTTTGGAGAGCAAGCAAAGGACATGTGCAAATGCCTATGCGCTCATCCAGGTCAAAAAAGTAAGACATCGGTTTATCTCTCTCATCATTATTTCTTGCGCAATCAAAAGAAAACGATTAAATCGCGTATATACTGTCATTTTGCGCTATAAAAGGAGCCATTTGAAGCATGTTTTACATTTGCAAATATCTTTCTTAAAAAGGATACCATGGACTTCTAAGAGGTATCATTATGTTGCGCTTGAGCTTCTCTATCTGTTCTTGACATCGGTTTATCTCTCTCATCATTATTTCTTGCGCAATCAAAAGAAAACGATTAAATCGCGTATATACTGTCATTTTGCGCTATAAAAGGAGCCATTTGAAGCATGTTTTACATTTGCAAATATCTTTCTTAAAAAGGATACCATGGACTTCTAAGAGGTATCATTATGTTGCGCTTGAGCTTCTCTATCTGTTTCTGACATCGGTTTATCTCTCTCATCATTATTTCTTGCGCAATCAAAAGAAAACGATTAAATCGCGTATATACTGTCATTTTGCGCTATAAAAGGAGCCATTTGAAGCATGTTTTACATTTGCAAATATCTTTCTTAAAAAGGATACCATGGACTTCTAAGAGGTATCATTATGTTGCGCTTGAGCTTCTCTATCTGTTCTTGACATCGGTTTATCTCTCTCATCATTATTTCTTGCGCAATCAAAAGAAAACGATTAAATCGCGTATATACTGTCATTTTGCGCTATAAAAGGAGCCATTTGAAGCATGTTTTACATTTGCAAATATCTTTCTTAAAAAGGATACCATGGACTTCTAAGAGGTATCATTATGTTGCGCTTGAGCTTCTCTATTGTTCTTGACATCGGTTTATCTCTCTCATCATTATTCTTGCGCAATCAAAAGAAAACGATTAAATCGCGTATATACTGTCATTTTGCGCTATAAAAGGAGCCATTTGAAGCATGTTTTACATTTGCAAATATCTTTCTTAAAAAGGATACCATGGACTTCTAAGAGGTATCATCATGTTGCGCTTGAGCTTCTCTATCTGTTCTTGACATCGGTTATCTCTCTCATCATTATTTCTTGCGCAATCAAAAGAAAACGATTAAATCGCGTATATACTGTCATTTTGCGCTATAAAAGGAGCCATTTGAAGCATGTTTTACATTTGCAAATATCTTTCTTAAAAGGATACCATGGACTTCTAAGAGGTATCATCATGTTGCGCTTGAGCTTCTCTATCTGTTCTTGACATCGGTTTATCTCTCTCATCATTATTTCTTGCGCAATCAAAAGAAAACGATTAAATCGCGTATATACTGTCATTTTGCGCTATAAAAGGAGCCATTTGAAGCATGTCTTACATTTGCAAATATCTTTCTTAAAAAGGATACCATGGACTTCTAAGAGGTATCATTATGTTGCGCTTGAGCTTCTCTATCTGTTCTTGACATCGGTTTATCTCTCTCATCATTATTTCTTGCGCAATCAAAAGAAAACGATTAAATCGCGTATATACTGTCATTTTGCGCTATAAAAGGAGCCATTTGAAGCATGTTTTACATTTGCAAATATCTTTCTTAAAAAGGATACCATGGACTTCTAAGAGGTATCATTATGTTGCGCTTGAGCTTCTCTATCTGTTCTTAATAATAATAATAATAATAATAGTACATTTATAAAGCGCAGAAACTATCCAACATTAGGTATATATTCTACTGCGCTACAAGAGCTCCTGATATGCTTAGATTTACGGTACAGTTAATTAAAAAGAAGTGTTTTCAGTTTTGACTTAAAGACGTTTACAGATGGTGATTTCCTGACTTCAAATGGCAAGTTATTCCAGAGTTTTGGGGCTGCACAAGCAAATGCTCGATCACCTAGCGTTATTTTTGTTTTGATAGATGGGATCTGTAGCAACAAAGTATCTCGGGAACTGCGCAAGTTGCGATTGTGTTGATTAGGTTTGAAATTCAACAGTTCTTTGATATAAGTGGGAGCTTGACCAAGAAGTGCTATATACAATCAGCCAAGATTTGAATGTTATTCTCTGGCGTACTGGTAACCAATGTAGATTTCTCAAAATTGGGGTGATCCGTGTGAATTTAGAACAACCACAGATCAGCCTTGCACAGGTGTTTTGAACCCGTTGCAATCTCACTATTTGAGAGTCAGGGATCCCATACAGTAGACCATTACAATAGTCCAGCTTATTGGTAATACATGCATGTACAATGTCTTTCGTAATGTCCTTATCTAAATATTTACGAATACGTCTGAGATTATAGATCATGTAGTATGCTGATTTACAGACATTTGTGATGTGCTCTCTCATATTCAAATTCGAATCGAACTGTACTCCAAGATTTCTTGCACTAACAGATGGTTCTATTACAGAGTCTCCAATTGATACACTGTTCAAGTTGATTTTGGATGTCTGTTTAGGTGTGCCAATGATCATTAATTCAGTTTTACCATCATTAAGCATGAGCCTATTTTGCAACATCCATCCACGTACATAGTCAACACATGTTTCTAGGAGTGAGACACATCGCTCTTTAGCATGTTCATCAGGTCTGAATGATACGTACAGCTGTGTGTCATCTGCATAGCAGTGGCATGATATCTCGGGGAAATTTGTTCGAACATTTGAAATGAGATTAGCAGTGTACAGAGTAAATAACAAAGGACCCAGCCGAGAACCTTGTGGAACTCCGAAAGGCACTGGCAAATCATCAGAGATCACATCGTCTATTTTGACCTTCTGATATCTATTCGCCAAATACGACTCTATCCATTCAAGAACACTACCATCTATACCAAAACAGGTCTTTAAAGTTTCTAATAAGCAAGAATGATCTATGGTGTCGAATGCACTACTTAGATCTAATAACAGTAAAAGAGAGACTTTCTGGGAATCCATAGCCATCAATAAATCACTCTTATTCTTAGCAGTGCGGTTTCAGTACTATGGAATTGTCTATATGCAGACTGAGTACATGGCAAAAGTGAGTTGTTATTGAGGTGATCCATAATTGCTGGGTAGCAGCACCCTCAACCAACTTCGATATATATTTCAGATTGCTGATAGGTCTTAAGTTCTTAAAATCTGCGTCAAGACCAGGTTTTTTCAATAAAGGTGTGATGAGGGCATTTTTCCATTGCATGGGAAAATGACCAGTCGAGAGAGAAAGATTAATCAATGATGTGAACACAGGAATTAATATGTCGATACATTGTAGAAGAAGTTTCGTGGGCATAGGATCTAAAGAGCATGACTTCTTACTGAGGTTAAGTATAAGTTTTTCAACTTGGTGCTCAGAAAGAGGTTTGAAATTGCTCAAAACATCGACATCATGGTAAGTTGCTAATGGAGAATAGGTCCTGGGTTCATTCATTGCATCTAATCTAGTTTCAATATTCTTGTGGATTTTAACGACTTTGTCACGAAAATAATCACCTAGGTCATTCACAAACTTATGTTTATCAGTACTACAAGGTATCAGGGGTTGTTTATTAGACATGTTCAATAGAGACTTGACAACATTGAATAACTTGTTTTGATTATCCTTATTTTCCATGATCAGATCTCTGTGATATTTTCCACGAGCTTTGTTCAAAAGTTTCAATGTTGCATTTCGAACAGACTTATAGTTGTCCCAATCACTATCGGCCCTGGTTTTCAACCAGCGCTTTTCAGCCTTTCTCTTTTTCCTTTTTTCTGTCCTGACACAGTCAGTATACCACGGTACTTGGGGACGTAACACTATCTGTTTAGTAACAACAGGGGCATGTTTCTCTAAGATATCACTAAGCGTAGTATCATACAAAAAAGCTAGTTCAGTGAGGGTACTAGGTGTGTGCATACAGAGCTCGCTTTCAGCGATGTCTAACTTCAATCTATTCACATCAATAGCAGACAGCTTTCGAAATGATATCAGTTTAGAAGGCAATGGAGGTTTAGAAGAGTTTAGAAAACACATGACTGGAATGTGATCAGATAATATAGAACTATGTGGCCATGGTGACCCAAATACGATATCATCAGACTGACGACATATCATGAGGTCAAGGGTGTGACCGTGTACATGTGTAGAGAAATTAACCAATTGTTTACAACAGAGCGATTCGAGAAGATCTACAAAGAGTCTAGCATCTGCATTGGCAGTATCCACATGAATATTGAAATCTCCTATGATTAATAAAGGAGTGTTTGACAACAAATGACATTGAATGTAGTCATTAAATTCTGATACAAAAGATGTAACCGTCACTGGATGTGATTCAGAATAGGGCGGTCTATAGATATTAATTAGTTGCAAGCGAAATGATTTACATGAGATAGAATATTCTGCAAACTCAAAGGAGTCCTTTTCACCCGCAGCAACTTGATGGACGTTGATTGTCTCTTTATAAGCGAGACCGGTTCCACCACCACGACGGCCCATCCGTGGTTGGTGAACAAAACGATATCCAGTAGGGATGAGTTCATGCAGAACCGTTGCATCATTGTCCGTCAGCCAGGTTTCTGTCATGGCAATCAGGTCCGCGTTGCTATCGCATATGAAATCATGTATCAGAGCAGTCTTGTTACAGACAGACCGTACATTTACAGAGCAAAGTTGAAAGTTCGAAGATGGATTACCATGGCTCTTCCGTCTGATACTGTTCTTTCTTTGGCCACCCCGAGATCCTCTGCGCGTTCTCCTTCGATGAATTCCAAGTGACTGAATGATATCATTGACGTCCTGGGGAAGCTGAAACCTTGGATGTCTCCATTGCAAGAGTTCGGCTGGGGGATACTTAGTCGCATGTTGAAAATGATGATCAGTATGATGTCTCACTGATGACGAGAGTGTATCACCGTCTTCCCTATCCGGCCCTGGATTGGGATGAACATCTCCAGCATGCAGGAGTTCTAGTTGGAAGGAAGCTGTACAGTTTGGATGGTAGGAAATTCTTCTCTTTAGAAAGTGCTTTCTAGTGAGAAAGTGCTTTCTGGTGAGAGGACCATATTGAATGGGCTGTACAAAAGATTCTTCACTACATTGCACAAAGTAAATCACTGAGGCACCTAAACATAGTGCAACAAAGACACTAAGATGAATAGACCTCATTGTGTTTTGATCTGTAATCCCTACATTCAAGTTCAATAAAGCAGGCTATGTACAATAGCTAATGGTACTTACATAGAAATACACAGGAATACATGGCTACCAAACTACTGGAGATACAACCAAATCCAAAAACTGATACATCAGAATATGACATAAAAACAACACTTCATGAACTCCAACTTGTCTAGTAGTTTCCAGGTTACTAATACAAAAAGATGGTAACATAAAATTGTACAAATACATAAGAATAACAAGCAATCAGGAGCTCTTTTTGGAGAGCAAGCAAAGGACATGTGCAAATGCCTATGCGCTCATCCAGGTCAAAAAAGTAAGACATCGGTTTATCTCTCTCATCATTATTTCTTGCGCAATCAAAAGAAAACGATTAAATCGCGTATATACTGTCATTTTGCGCTATAAAAGGAGCCATTTGAAGCATGTTTTACATTTGCAAATATCTTTCTTAAAAAGGATACCATGGACTTCTAAGAGGTATCATTATGTTGCGCTTGAGCTTCTCTATCTGTTCTTGACATCGGTTTATCTCTCTCATCATTATTTCTTGCGCAATCAAAAGAAAACGATTAAATCGCGTATATACTGTCATTTTGCGCTATAAAAGGAGCCATTTGAAGCATGTTTTACATTTGCAAATATCTTTCTTAAAAAGGATACCATGGACTTCTAAGAGGTATCATTATGTTGCGCTTGAGCTTCTCTATCTGTTCTTGACATCGGTTTATCTCTCTCATCATTATTTCTTGCGCAATCAAAAGAAAACGATTAAATCGCGTATATACTGTCATTTTGCGCTATAAAAGGAGCCATTTGAAGCATGTTTTACATTTGCAAATATCTTTCTTAAAAAGGATACCATGGACTTCTAAGAGGTATCATTATGTTGCGCTTGAGCTTCTCTATCTGTTCTTGACATCGGTTTATCTCTCTCATCATTATTTCTTGCGCAATCAAAAGAAAACGATTAAATCGCGTATATACTGTCATTTTGCGCTATAAAAGGAGCCATTTGAAGCATGTTTTACATTTGCAAATATCTTTCTTAAAAAGGATACCATGGACTTCTAAGAGGTATCATTATGTTGCGCTTGAGCTTCTCTATCTGTTCTTGACATCGGTTTATCTCTCTCATCATTATTTCTTGCGCAATCAAAAGAAAACGATTAAATCGCGTATATACTGTCATTTTGCGCTATAAAAGGAGCCATTTGAAGCATGTTTTACATTTGCAAATATCTTTCTTAAAAAGGATACCATGGACTTCTAAGAGGTATCATCATGTTGCGCTTGAGCTTCTCTATCTGTTCTTGACATCGTTTATCTCTCTCATCATTATTTCTTGCGCAATCAAAAGAAAACGATTAAATCGCGTATATACTGTCATTTTGCGCTATAAAAGGAGCCATTTGAAGCATGTTTTACATTTGCAAATATCTTTCTTAAAAAGGATACCATGGACTTCTAAGAGGTATCATCATGTTGCGCTTGAGCTTCTCTATCTGTTCTTGACATCGGTTTATCTCTCTCATCATTATTTCTTGCGCAATCAAAAGAAAACGATTAAATCGCGTATATACTGTCATTTGCGCTATAAAAGGAGCCATTTGAAGCATGTCTTACATTTGCAAATATCTTTCTTAAAAAGGATACCATGGACTTCTAAGAGGTATCATTATGTTGCGCTTGAGCTTCTCTATCTGTTCTTGACATCGGTTTATCTCTCTCATCATTATTTCTTGCGCAATCAAAAGAAAACGATTAAATCGCGTATATACTGTCATTTTGCGCTATAAAAGGAGCCATTTGAAGCATGTTTTACATTTGCAAATATCTTTCTTAAAAAGGATACCATGGACTTCTAAGAGGTATCATTATGTTGCGCTTGAGCTTCTCTATCTGTTCTTGACATCGGTTTATCTCTCTCATCATTATTTCTTGCGCAATCAAAAGAAAACGATTAAATCGCGTATATACTGTCATTTTGCGCTATAAAAGGAGCCATTTGAAGCATGTTTTACATTTGCAAATATCTTTCTTAAAAAGGATACCATGGACTTCTAAGAGGTATCATTATGTTGCGCTTGAGCTTCTCTATCTGTTCTTAATAATAATAATAATAATAATAGTACATTTATAAAGCGCAGAAACTATCCAACATTAGGTATATATTCTACTGCGCTACAAGAGCTCCTGATATGCTTAGATTTACGGTACAGTTAATTAAAAAGAAGTGTTTTCAGTTTTGACTTAAAGACGTTTACAGATGGTGATTCCTGACTTCAAATGGCAAGTTATTCCAGAGTTTTGGGGCTGCACAAGCAAATGCTCGATCACCTAGCGTTATTTTTGTTTGATAGATGGGATCTGTAGCAACAAAGTATCTCGGGAACTGCGCAAGTTGCGATTGTGTTGATTAGGTTTGAAATTCAACAGTTCTTTGATATAAGTGGGAGCTTGACCAAGAAGTGCTTTATATACAATCAGCAAGATTTGAATGTTATTCTCTGGCGTACTGGTAACCAATGTAGATTTCTCAAAATTGGGGTGATCCGTGTGAATTTAGAACAACCACAGATCAGCCTTGCACAGGTGTTTTGAACCCGTTGCAATCTCACTATTTGAGAGTCAGGGATCCCATACAGTAGACCATTACAATAGTCCAGCTTATTGGTAATACATGCATGTACAATGTCTTTCGTAATGTCCTTATCTAAATATTTACGAATACGTCTGAGATTATAGATCATGTAGTATGCTGATTTACAGACATTTGTGATGTGCTCTCTCATATTCAAATTCGAATCGAACTGTACTCCAAGATTTCTTGCACTAACAGATGGTTCTATTACAGAGTCTCCAATTGATACACTGTTCAAGTTGATTTTGGATGTCTGTTTAGGTGTGCCAATGATCATTAATTCAGTTTTACCATCATTAAGCATGAGCCTATTTGCAACATCCATCCACGTACATAGTCAACACATGTTTCTAGGAGTGAGACACATCGCTCTTTAGCATGTTCATCAGGTCTGAATGATACGTACAGCTGTGTGTCATCTGCATAGCAGTGGCATGATATCTCGGGGAATTTGTTCGAACATTGAAATGAGATTAGCAGTGTACAGAGTAAATAACAAAGGACCCAGCCGAGAACCTTGTGGAACTCCGAAAGGCACTGGCAAATCATCAGAGATCACATCGTCTATTTTGACCTTCTGATATCTATTCGCCAAATACGACTCTATCCATTCAAGAACACTACCATCTATACCAAAACAGGTCTTTAAAGTTTCTAATAAGCAAGAATGATCTATGGTGTCGAATGCACTACTTAGATCTAATAACAGTAAAAGAGAGACTTTCTGGGAATCCATAGCCATCAATAAATCACTCTTTATTCTTAGCAGTGCGGTTTCAGTACTATGGAATTGTCTATATGCAGACTGAGTACATGGCAAAAGTGAGTTGTTATTGAGGTGATCCATAATTTGCTGGGTAGCAGCACCCTCAACCAACTTCGTATATATTTCAGATTGCTGATAGGTCTTAAGTTCTTAAAATCTGCGTCAAGACCAGGTTTTTTCAATAAAGGTGTGATGAGGGCATTTTTCCATTGCATGGAAAATGACCAGTCGAGAGAGAAAGATTAATCAATGATGTGAACACAGGAATTAATATGTCGATACATTGTAGAAGAAGTTTCGTGGGCATAGGATCTAAAGAGCATGACTTCTTACTGAGGTTAAGTATAAGTTTTTCAACTTGGTGCTCAGAAAGAGGTTTGAAATTGCTCAAAACATCGACATCATGGTAAGTTGCTAATGGAGAATAGGTCCTGGGTTCATTCATTGCATCTAATCTAGTTTCAATATTCTTGTGGATTTTAACGACTTTGTCACGAAAATAATCACCTAGGTCATTCACAAACTTATGTTTATCAGTACTACAAGGATCAGGGGTTGTTTATTAGACATGTTCAATAGAGACTTGACAACATTGAATAACTTGTTTTGATTATCCTTATTTTCCATGATCAGATCTCTGTGATATTTTCCACGAGCTTTGTTCAAAAGTTTCAATGTTGCATTTCGAACAGACTTATAGTTGTCCCAATCACTATCGGCCCTGGTTTTCAACCAGCGCTTTTCAGCCTTTCTCTTTTTCCTTTTTTCTGTCCTGACACAGTCAGTATACCACGGTACTTGGGGACGTAACACTATCTGTTAGTAACAACAGGGGCATGTTTCTCTAAGATATCACTAAGCGTAGTATCATACAACAAAGCTAGTTCAGTGAGGGTACTAGGTGTGTGCATACAGAGCTCGCTTTCAGCGATGTCTAACTTCAATCTATTCACATCAATAGCAGACAGCTTTCGAAATGATATCAGTTTAGAAGGCAATGGAGGTTTAGAAGAGTTTAGAAAACACATGACTGGAATGTGATCAGATAATATAGAACTATGTGGCCATGGTGACCCAAATACGATATCATCAGACTGACGACATATCATGAGGTCAAGGGTGTGACCGTGTACATGTGTAGAGAAATTAACCAATTGTTTACAACAGAGCGATTCGAGAAGATCTACAAAGAGTCTAGCATCTGCATTGGCAGTATCCACATGAATATTGAAATCTCCTATGATTAATAAAGGAGTGTTTGACAACAAATGACATTGAATGTAGTCATTAAATTCTGATACAAAAGATGTAACCGTCACTGGATGTGATTCAGAATAGGGCGGTCTATAGATATTAATTAGTTGCAAGCGAAATGATTTACATGAGATAGAATATTCTGCAAACTCAAAGGAGTCCTTTTCACCCGCAGCAACTTGATGGACGTTGATTGTCTCTTTATAAGCGAGACCGGTTCCACACCACGACGGCCCATCCGTGGTTGGTGAACAAAACGATATCCAGTAGGGATGAGTTCATGCAGAACCGTTGCATCATTGTCCGTCAGCCAGGTTTCTGTCATGGCAATCAGGTCCGCGTTGCTATCGCATATGAAATCATGTATCAGAGCAGTCTTGTTACAGACAGACCGTACATTTACAGAGCAAAGTTGAAAGTTCGAAGATGGATTACCATGGCTCTTCCGTCTGATACTGTTCTTTCTTTGGCCACCCCGAGATCCTCTGCGCGTTCTCCTTCGATGAATTCCAAGTGACTGAATGATATCATTGACGTCCTGGGGAAGCTGAAACCTTGGATGTCTCCATTGCAAGAGTTCGGCTGGGGGATACTTAGTCGCATGTTGAAAATGATGATCAGTATGATGTCTCACTGATGACGAGAGTGTATCACCGTCTTCCCTATCCGGCCCTGGATTGGGATGAACATCTCCAGCATGCAGGAGTTCTAGTTGGAAGGAAGCTGTACAGTTTGGATGGTAGGAAATTCTTCTCTTTAGAAAGTGCTTTCTAGTGAGAAAGTGCTTTCTGGTGAGAGGACCATATTGAATGGGCTGTACAAAAGATTCTTCACTACATTGCACAAAGTAAATCACTGAGGCACCTAAACATAGTGCAACAAAGACACTAAGATGAATAGACCTCATTGTGTTTTGATCTGTAATCCCTACATTCAAGTTCAATAAAGCAGGCTATGTACAATAGCTAATGGTACTTACATAGAAATACACAGGAATACATGGCTACCAAACTACTGGAGATACAACCAAATCCAAAAACTGATACATCAGAATATGACATAAAAACAACACTTCATGAACTCCAACTTGTCTAGTAGTTTCCAGGTTACTAATACAAAAAGATGGTAACATAAAATTGTACAAATACATAAGAATAACAAGCAATCAGGAGCTCTTTTTGGAGAGCAAGCAAAGGACATGTGCAAATGCCTATGCGCTCATCCAGGTCAAAAAGTAAGACATCGGTTTATCTCTCTCATCATTATTTCTTGCGCAATCAAAAGAAAACGATTAAATCGCGTATATACTGTCATTTTGCGCTATAAAAGGAGCCATTTGAAGCATGTTTTACATTTGCAAATATCTTTCTTAAAAAGGATACCATGGACTTCTAAGAGGTATCATTATGTTGCGCTTGAGCTTCTCTATCTGTTCTTGACATCGGTTTATCTCTCTCATCATTATTTCTTGCGCAATCAAAAGAAAACGATTAAATCGCGTATATACTGTCATTTTGCGCTATAAAAGGAGCCATTTGAAGCATGTTTTACATTTGCAAATATCTTTCTTAAAAAGGATACCATGGACTTCTAAGAGGTATCATTATGTTGCGCTTGAGCTTCTCTATCTGTTCTTGACATCGGTTTATCTCTCTCATCATTATTTCTTGCGCAATCAAAAGAAAACGATTAAATCGCGTATATACTGTCATTTTGCGCTATAAAAGGAGCCATTTGAAGCATGTTTTACATTTGCAAATATCTTTCTTAAAAAGGATACCATGGACTTCTAAGAGGTATCATTATGTTGCGCTTGAGCTTCTCTATCTGTTCTTGACATCGGTTTATCTCTCTCATCATTATTTCTTGCGCAATCAAAAGAAAACGATTAAATCGCGTATATACTGTCATTTTGCGCTATAAAAGGAGCCATTTGAAGCATGTTTTACATTTGCAAATATCTTTCTTAAAAAGGATACCATGGACTTCTAAGAGGTATCATTATGTTGCGCTTGAGCTTCTCTATCTGTTCTTGACATCGGTTTATCTCTCTCATCATTATTTCTTGCGCAATCAAAAGAAAACGATTAAATCGCGTATATACTGTCATTTTGCGCTATAAAAGGAGCCATTTGAAGCATGTTTTACATTTGCAAATATCTTTCTTAAAAAGGATACCATGGACTTCTAAGAGGTATCATTAT
This sequence comes from Strongylocentrotus purpuratus, assembly GCF_000002235.5. NCBI lineage: Eukaryota > Metazoa > Echinodermata > Echinoidea > Camarodonta > Strongylocentrotidae > Strongylocentrotus > Strongylocentrotus purpuratus. The sequence goes on along the minus strand of NW_022145172.1, from coordinate 48,927 downwards.
GTTGCGCTTGAGCTTCTCTATCTGTTCTTGACATCGGTTTATCTCTCTCATCATTATTTCTTGCGCAATCAAAAGAAAACGATTAAATCGCGTATATACTGTCATTTTGCGCTATAAAAGGAGCCATTTGAAGCATGTTTTACATTTGCAAATATCTTTCTTAAAAAGGATACCATGGACTTCTAAGAGGTATCATTATGTTGCGCTTGAGCTTCTCTATCTGTTCTTGACATCGGTTTATCTCTCTCATCATTATTTCTTGCGCAATCAAAAGAAAACGATTAAATCGCGTATATACTGTCATTTTGCGCTATAAAAGGAGCCATTTGAAGCATGTTTTACATTTGCAAATATCTTTCTTAAAAAGGATACCATGGACTTCTAAGAGGTATCATTATGTTGCGCTTGAGCTTCTCTATCTGTTCTTGACATCGGTTTATCTCTCTCATCATTATTTCTTGCGCAATCAAAAGAAAACGATTAAATCGCGTATATACTGTCATTTTGCGCTATAAAAGGAGCCATTTGAAGCATGTTTTACATTTGCAAATATCTTTCTTAAAAAGGATACCATGGACTTCTAAGAGGTATCATTATGTTGCGCTTGAGCTTCTCTATCTGTTCTTGACATCGGTTTATCTCTCTCATCATTATTTCTTGCGCAATCAAAAGAAAACGATTAAATCGCGTATATACTGTCATTTTGCGCTATAAAAGGAGCCATTTGAAGCATGTTTTACATTTGCAAATATCTTTCTTAAAAAGGATACCATGGACTTCTAAGAGGTATCATTATGTTGCGCTTGAGCTTCTCTATCTGTTCTTGACATCGGTTTATCTCTCTCATCATTATTTCTTGCGCAATCAAAAGAAAACGATTAAATCGCGTATATACTGTCATTTTGCGCTATAAAAGGAGCCATTTGAAGCATGTTTTACATTTGCAAATATCTTTCTTAAAAAGGATACCATGGACTTCTAAGAGGTATCATTATGTTGCGCTTGAGCTTCTCTATCTGTTCTTGACATCGGTTTATCTCTCTCATCATTATTTCTTGCGCAATCAAAAGAAAACGATTAAATCGCGTATATACTGTCATTTTGCGCTATAAAAGGAGCCATTTGAAGCATGTTTTACATTTGCAAATATCTTTCTTAAAAAGGATACCATGGACTTCTAAGAGGTATCATTATGTTGCGCTTGAGCTTCTCTATCTGTTCTTGACATCGGTTTATCTCTCTCATCATTATTTCTTGCGCAATCAAAAGAAAACGATTAAATCGCGTATATACTGTCATTTTGCGCTATAAAAGGAGCCATTTGAAGCATGTTTTACATTTGCAAATATCTTTCTTAAAAAGGATACCATGGACTTCTAAGAGGTATCATTATGTTGCGCTTGAGCTTCTCTATCTGTTCTTGACATCGGTTTATCTCTCTCATCATTATTTCTTGCGCAATCAAAAGAAAACGATTAAATCGCGTATATACTGTCATTTTGCGCTATAAAAGGAGCCATTTGAAGCATGTTTTACATTTGCAAATATCTTTCTTAAAAAGGATACCATGGACTTCTAAGAGGTATCATTATGTTGCGCTTGAGCTTCTCTATCTGTTCTTGACATCGGTTTATCTCTCTCATCATTATTTCTTGCGCAATCAAAAGAAAACGATTAAATCGCGTATATACTGTCATTTTGCGCTATAAAAGGAGCCATTTGAAGCATGTTTTACATTTGCAAATATCTTTCTTAAAAAGGATACCATGGACTTCTAAGAGGTATCATTATGTTGCGCTTGAGCTTCTCTATCTGTTCTTGACATCGGTTTATCTCTCTCATCATTATTTCTTGCGCAATCAAAAGAAAACGATTAAATCGCGTATATACTGTCATTTTGCGCTATAAAAGGAGCCATTTGAAGCATGTTTTACATTTGCAAATATCTTTCTTAAAAAGGATACCATGGACTTCTAAGAGGTATCATTATGTTGCGCTTGAGCTTCTCTATCTGTTCTTGACATCGGTTTATCTCTCTCATCATTATTTCTTGCGCAATCAAAAGAAAACGATTAAATCGCGTATATACTGTCATTTTGCGCTATAAAAGGAGCCATTTGAAGCATGTTTTACATTTGCAAATATCTTTCTTAAAAAGGATACCATGGACTTCTAAGAGGTATCATTATGTTGCGCTTGAGCTTCTCTATCTGTTCTTGACATCGGTTTATCTCTCTCATCATTATTTCTTGCGCAATCAAAAGAAAACGATTAAATCGCGTATATACTGTCATTTTGCGCTATAAAAGGAGCCATTTGAAGCATGTTTTACATTTGCAAATATCTTTCTTAAAAAGGATACCATGGACTTCTAAGAGGTATCATTATGTTGCGCTTGAGCTTCTCTATCTGTTCTTGACATCGGTTTATCTCTCTCATCATTATTTCTTGCGCAATCAAAAGAAAACGATTAAATCGCGTATATACTGTCATTTTGCGCTATAAAAGGAGCCATTTGAAGCATGTTTTACATTTGCAAATATCTTTCTTAAAAAGGATACCATGGACTTCTAAGAGGTATCATTATGTTGCGCTTGAGCTTCTCTATCTGTTCTTGACATCGGTTTATCTCTCTCATCATTATTTCTTGCGCAATCAAAAGAAAACGATTAAATCGCGTATATACTGTCATTTTGCGCTATAAAAGGAGCCATTTGAAGCATGTTTTACATTTGCAAATATCTTTCTTAAAAAGGATACCATGGACTTCTAAGAGGTATCATTATGTTGCGCTTGAGCTTCTCTATCTGTTCTTGACATCGGTTTATCTCTCTCATCATTATTTCTTGCGCAATCAAAAGAAAACGATTAAATCGCGTATATACTGTCATTTTGCGCTATAAAAGGAGCCATTTGAAGCATGTTTTACATTTGCAAATATCTTTCTTAAAAAGGATACCATGGACTTCTAAGAGGTATCATTATGTTGCGCTTGAGCTTCTCTATCTGTTCTTGACATCGGTTTATCTCTCTCATCATTATTTCTTGCGCAATCAAAAGAAAACGATTAAATCGCGTATATACTGTCATTTTGCGCTATAAAAGGAGCCATTTGAAGCATGTTTTACATTTGCAAATATCTTTCTTAAAAAGGATACCATGGACTTCTAAGAGGTATCATTATGTTGCGCTTGAGCTTCTCTATCTGTTCTTGACATCGGTTTATCTCTCTCATCATTATTTCTTGCGCAATCAAAAGAAAACGATTAAATCGCGTATATACTGTCATTTTGCGCTATAAAAGGAGCCATTTGAAGCATGTTTTACATTTGCAAATATCTTTCTTAAAAAGGATACCATGGACTTCTAAGAGGTATCATTATGTTGCGCTTGAGCTTCTCTATCTGTTCTTGACATCGGTTTATCTCTCTCATCATTATTTCTTGCGCAATCAAAAGAAAACGATTAAATCGCGTATATACTGTCATTTTGCGCTATAAAAGGAGCCATTTGAAGCATGTTTTACATTTGCAAATATCTTTCTTAAAAAGGATACCATGGACTTCTAAGAGGTATCATTATGTTGCGCTTGAGCTTCTCTATCTGTTCTTGACATCGGTTTATCTCTCTCATCATTATTTCTTGCGCAATCAAAAGAAAACGATTAAATCGCGTATATACTGTCATTTTGCGCTATAAAAGGAGCCATTTGAAGCATGTTTTACATTTGCAAATATCTTTCTTAAAAAGGATACCATGGACTTCTAAGAGGTATCATTATGTTGCGCTTGAGCTTCTCTATCTGTTCTTGACATCGGTTTATCTCTCTCATCATTATTTCTTGCGCAATCAAAAGAAAACGATTAAATCGCGTATATACTGTCATTTTGCGCTATAAAAGGAGCCATTTGAAGCATGTTTTACATTTGCAAATATCTTTCTTAAAAAGGATACCATGGACTTCTAAGAGGTATCATTATGTTGCGCTTGAGCTTCTCTATCTGTTCTTGACATCGGTTTATCTCTCTCATCATTATTTCTTGCGCAATCAAAAGAAAACGATTAAATCGCGTATATACTGTCATTTTGCGCTATAAAAGGAGCCATTTGAAGCATGTTTTACATTTGCAAATATCTTTCTTAAAAAGGATACCATGGACTTCTAAGAGGTATCATTATGTTGCGCTTGAGCTTCTCTATCTGTTCTTGACATCGGTTTATCTCTCTCATCATTATTTCTTGCGCAATCAAAAGAAAACGATTAAATCGCGTATATACTGTCATTTTGCGCTATAAAAGGAGCCATTTGAAGCATGTTTTACATTTGCAAATATCTTTCTTAAAAAGGATACCATGGACTTCTAAGAGGTATCATTATGTTGCGCTTGAGCTTCTCTATCTGTTCTTGACATCGGTTTATCTCTCTCATCATTATTTCTTGCGCAATCAAAAGAAAACGATTAAATCGCGTATATACTGTCATTTTGCGCTATAAAAGGAGCCATTTGAAGCATGTTTTACATTTGCAAATATCTTTCTTAAAAAGGATACCATGGACTTCTAAGAGGTATCATTATGTTGCGCTTGAGCTTCTCTATCTGTTCTTGACATCGGTTTATCTCTCTCATCATTATTTCTTGCGCAATCAAAAGAAAACGATTAAATCGCGTATATACTGTCATTTTGCGCTATAAAAGGAGCCATTTGAAGCATGTTTTACATTTGCAAATATCTTTCTTAAAAAGGATACCATGGACTTCTAAGAGGTATCATTATGTTGCGCTTGAGCTTCTCTATCTGTTCTTGACATCGGTTTATCTCTCTCATCATTATTTCTTGCGCAATCAAAAGAAAACGATTAAATCGCGTATATACTGTCATTTTGCGCTATAAAAGGAGCCATTTGAAGCATGTTTTACATTTGCAAATATCTTTCTTAAAAAGGATACCATGGACTTCTAAGAGGTATCATTATGTTGCGCTTGAGCTTCTCTATCTGTTCTTGACATCGGTTTATCTCTCTCATCATTATTTCTTGCGCAATCAAAAGAAAACGATTAAATCGCGTATATACTGTCATTTTGCGCTATAAAAGGAGCCATTTGAAGCATGTTTTACATTTGCAAATATCTTTCTTAAAAAGGATACCATGGACTTCTAAGAGGTATCATTATGTTGCGCTTGAGCTTCTCTATCTGTTCTTGACATCGGTTTATCTCTCTCATCATTATTTCTTGCGCAATCAAAAGAAAACGATTAAATCGCGTATATACTGTCATTTTGCGCTATAAAAGGAGCCATTTGAAGCATGTTTTACATTTGCAAATATCTTTCTTAAAAAGGATACCATGGACTTCTAAGAGGTATCATTATGTTGCGCTTGAGCTTCTCTATCTGTTCTTGACATCGGTTTATCTCTCTCATCATTATTTCTTGCGCAATCAAAAGAAAACGATTAAATCGCGTATATACTGTCATTTTGCGCTATAAAAGGAGCCATTTGAAGCATGTTTTACATTTGCAAATATCTTTCTTAAAAAGGATACCATGGACTTCTAAGAGGTATCATTATGTTGCGCTTGAGCTTCTCTATCTGTTCTTGACATCGGTTTATCTCTCTCATCATTATTTCTTGCGCAATCAAAAGAAAACGATTAAATCGCGTATATACTGTCATTTTGCGCTATAAAAGGAGCCATTTGAAGCATGTTTTACATTTGCAAATATCTTTCTTAAAAAGGATACCATGGACTTCTAAGAGGTATCATTATGTTGCGCTTGAGCTTCTCTATCTGTTCTTGACATCGGTTTATCTCTCTCATCATTATTTCTTGCGCAATCAAAAGAAAACGATTAAATCGCGTATATACTGTCATTTTGCGCTATAAAAGGAGCCATTTGAAGCATGTTTTACATTTGCAAATATCTTTCTTAAAAAGGATACCATGGACTTCTAAGAGGTATCATTATGTTGCGCTTGAGCTTCTCTATCTGTTCTTGACATCGGTTTATCTCTCTCATCATTATTTCTTGCGCAATCAAAAGAAAACGATTAAATCGCGTATATACTGTCATTTTGCGCTATAAAAGGAGCCATTTGAAGCATGTTTTACATTTGCAAATATCTTTCTTAAAAAGGATACCATGGACTTCTAAGAGGTATCATTATGTTGCGCTTGAGCTTCTCTATCTGTTCTTGACATCGGTTTATCTCTCTCATCATTATTTCTTGCGCAATCAAAAGAAAACGATTAAATCGCGTATATACTGTCATTTTGCGCTATAAAAGGAGCCATTTGAAGCATGTTTTACATTTGCAAATATCTTTCTTAAAAAGGATACCATGGACTTCTAAGAGGTATCATTATGTTGCGCTTGAGCTTCTCTATCTGTTCTTGACATCGGTTTATCTCTCTCATCATTATTTCTTGCGCAATCAAAAGAAAACGATTAAATCGCGTATATACTGTCATTTTGCGCTATAAAAGGAGCCATTTGAAGCATGTTTTACATTTGCAAATATCTTTCTTAAAAAGGATACCATGGACTTCTAAGAGGTATCATTATGTTGCGCTTGAGCTTCTCTATCTGTTCTTGACATCGGTTTATCTCTCTCATCATTATTTCTTGCGCAATCAAAAGAAAACGATTAAATCGCGTATATACTGTCATTTTGCGCTATAAAAGGAGCCATTTGAAGCATGTTTTACATTTGCAAATATCTTTCTTAAAAAGGATACCATGGACTTCTAAGAGGTATCATTATGTTGCGCTTGAGCTTCTCTATCTGTTCTTGACATCGGTTTATCTCTCTCATCATTATTTCTTGCGCAATCAAAAGAAAACGATTAAATCGCGTATATACTGTCATTTTGCGCTATAAAAGGAGCCATTTGAAGCATGTTTTACATTTGCAAATATCTTTCTTAAAAAGGATACCATGGACTTCTAAGAGGTATCATTATGTTGCGCTTGAGCTTCTCTATCTGTTCTTGACATCGGTTTATCTCTCTCATCATTATTTCTTGCGCAATCAAAAGAAAACGATTAAATCGCGTATATACTGTCATTTTGCGCTATAAAAGGAGCCATTTGAAGCATGTTTTACATTTGCAAATATCTTTCTTAAAAAGGATACCATGGACTTCTAAGAGGTATCATTATGTTGCGCTTGAGCTTCTCTATCTGTTCTTGACATCGGTTTATCTCTCTCATCATTATTTCTTGCGCAATCAAAAGAAAACGATTAAATCGCGTATATACTGTCATTTTGCGCTATAAAAGGAGCCATTTGAAGCATGTTTTACATTTGCAAATATCTTTCTTAAAAAGGATACCATGGACTTCTAAGAGGTATCATTATGTTGCGCTTGAGCTTCTCTATCTGTTCTTGACATCGGTTTATCTCTCTCATCATTATTTCTTGCGCAATCAAAAGAAAACGATTAAATCGCGTATATACTGTCATTTTGCGCTATAAAAGGAGCCATTTGAAGCATGTTTTACATTTGCAAATATCTTTCTTAAAAAGGATACCATGGACTTCTAAGAGGTATCATTATGTTGCGCTTGAGCTTCTCTATCTGTTCTTGACATCGGTTTATCTCTCTCATCATTATTTCTTGCGCAATCAAAAGAAAACGATTAAATCGCGTATATACTGTCATTTTGCGCTATAAAAGGAGCCATTTGAAGCATGTTTTACATTTGCAAATATCTTTCTTAAAAAGGATACCATGGACTTCTAAGAGGTATCATTATGTTGCGCTTGAGCTTCTCTATCTGTTCTTGACATCGGTTTATCTCTCTCATCATTATTTCTTGCGCAATCAAAAGAAAACGATTAAATCGCGTATATACTGTCATTTTGCGCTATAAAAGGAGCCATTTGAAGCATGTTTTACATTTGCAAATATCTTTCTTAAAAAGGATACCATGGACTTCTAAGAGGTATCATTATGTTGCGCTTGAGCTTCTCTATCTGTTCTTGACATCGGTTTATCTCTCTCATCATTATTTCTTGCGCAATCAAAAGAAAACGATTAAATCGCGTATATACTGTCATTTTGCGCTATAAAAGGAGCCATTTGAAGCATGTTTTACATTTGCAAATATCTTTCTTAAAAAGGATACCATGGACTTCTAAGAGGTATCATTATGTTGCGCTTGAGCTTCTCTATCTGTTCTTGACATCGGTTTATCTCTCTCATCATTATTTCTTGCGCAATCAAAAGAAAACGATTAAATCGCGTATATACTGTCATTTTGCGCTATAAAAGGAGCCATTTGAAGCATGTTTTACATTTGCAAATATCTTTCTTAAAAAGGATACCATGGACTTCTAAGAGGTATCATTATGTTGCGCTTGAGCTTCTCTATCTGTTCTTGACATCGGTTTATCTCTCTCATCATTATTTCTTGCGCAATCAAAAGAAAACGATTAAATCGCGTATATACTGTCATTTTGCGCTATAAAAGGAGCCATTTGAAGCATGTTTTACATTTGCAAATATCTTTCTTAAAAAGGATACCATGGACTTCTAAGAGGTATCATTATGTTGCGCTTGAGCTTCTCTATCTGTTCTTGACATCGGTTTATCTCTCTCATCATTATTTCTTGCGCAATCAAAAGAAAACGATTAAATCGCGTATATACTGTCATTTTGCGCTATAAAAGGAGCCATTTGAAGCATGTTTTACATTTGCAAATATCTTTCTTAAAAAGGATACCATGGACTTCTAAGAGGTATCATTATGTTGCGCTTGAGCTTCTCTATCTGTTCTTGACATCGGTTTATCTCTCTCATCATTATTTCTTGCGCAATCAAAAGAAAACGATTAAATCGCGTATATACTGTCATTTTGCGCTATAAAAGGAGCCATTTGAAGCATGTTTTACATTTGCAAATATCTTTCTTAAAAAGGATACCATGGACTTCTAAGAGGTATCATTATGTTGCGCTTGAGCTTCTCTATCTGTTCTTGACATCGGTTTATCTCTCTCATCATTATTTCTTGCGCAATCAAAAGAAAACGATTAAATCGCGTATATACTGTCATTTTGCGCTATAAAAGGAGCCATTTGAAGCATGTTTTACATTTGCAAATATCTTTCTTAAAAAGGATACCATGGACTTCTAAGAGGTATCATTATGTTGCGCTTGAGCTTCTCTATCTGTTCTTGACATCGGTTTATCTCTCTCATCATTATTTCTTGCGCAATCAAAAGAAAACGATTAAATCGCGTATATACTGTCATTTTGCGCTATAAAAGGAGCCATTTGAAGCATGTTTTACATTTGCAAATATCTTTCTTAAAAAGGATACCATGGACTTCTAAGAGGTATCATTATGTTGCGCTTGAGCTTCTCTATCTGTTCTTGACATCGGTTTATCTCTCTCATCATTATTTCTTGCGCAATCAAAAGAAAACGATTAAATCGCGTATATACTGTCATTTTGCGCTATAAAAGGAGCCATTTGAAGCATGTTTTACATTTGCAAATATCTTTCTTAAAAAGGATACCATGGACTTCTAAGAGGTATCATTATGTTGCGCTTGAGCTTCTCTATCTGTTCTTGACATCGGTTTATCTCTCTCATCATTATTTCTTGCGCAATCAAAAGAAAACGATTAAATCGCGTATATACTGTCATTTTGCGCTATAAAAGGAGCCATTTGAAGCATGTTTTACATTTGCAAATATCTTTCTTAAAAAGGATACCATGGACTTCTAAGAGGTATCATTATGTTGCGCTTGAGCTTCTCTATCTGTTCTTGACATCGGTTTATCTCTCTCATCATTATTTCTTGCGCAATCAAAAGAAAACGATTAAATCGCGTATATACTGTCATTTTGCGCTATAAAAGGAGCCATTTGAAGCATGTTTTACATTTGCAAATATCTTTCTTAAAAAGGATACCATGGACTTCTAAGAGGTATCATTATGTTGCGCTTGAGCTTCTCTATCTGTTCTTGACATCGGTTTATCTCTCTCATCATTATTTCTTGCGCAATCAAAAGAAAACGATTAAATCGCGTATATACTGTCATTTTGCGCTATAAAAGGAGCCATTTGAAGCATGTTTTACATTTGCAAATATCTTTCTTAAAAAGGATACCATGGACTTCTAAGAGGTATCATTATGTTGCGCTTGAGCTTCTCTATCTGTTCTTGACATCGGTTTATCTCTCTCATCATTATTTCTTGCGCAATCAAAAGAAAACGATTAAATCGCGTATATACTGTCATTTTGCGCTATAAAAGGAGCCATTTGAAGCATGTTTTACATTTGCAAATATCTTTCTTAAAAAGGATACCATGGACTTCTAAGAGGTATCATTATGTTGCGCTTGAGCTTCTCTATCTGTTCTTGACATCGGTTTATCTCTCTCATCATTATTTCTTGCGCAATCAAAAGAAAACGATTAAATCGCGTATATACTGTCATTTTGCGCTATAAAAGGAGCCATTTGAAGCATGTTTTACATTTGCAAATATCTTTCTTAAAAAGGATACCATGGACTTCTAAGAGGTATCATTATGTTGCGCTTGAGCTTCTCTATCTGTTCTTGACATCGGTTTATCTCTCTCATCATTATTTCTTGCGCAATCAAAAGAAAACGATTAAATCGCGTATATACTGTCATTTTGCGCTATAAAAGGAGCCATTTGAAGCATGTTTTACATTTGCAAATATCTTTCTTAAAAAGGATACCATGGACTTCTAAGAGGTATCATTATGTTGCGCTTGAGCTTCTCTATCTGTTCTTGACATCGGTTTATCTCTCTCATCATTATTTCTTGCGCAATCAAAAGAAAACGATTAAATCGCGTATATACTGTCATTTTGCGCTATAAAAGGAGCCATTTGAAGCATGTTTTACATTTGCAAATATCTTTCTTAAAAAGGATACCATGGACTTCTAAGAGGTATCATTATGTTGCGCTTGAGCTTCTCTATCTGTTCTTGACATCGGTTTATCTCTCTCATCATTATTTCTTGCGCAATCAAAAGAAAACGATTAAATCGCGTATATACTGTCATTTTGCGCTATAAAAGGAGCCATTTGAAGCATGTTTTACATTTGCAAATATCTTTCTTAAAAAGGATACCATGGACTTCTAAGAGGTATCATTATGTTGCGCTTGAGCTTCTCTATCTGTTCTTGACATCGGTTTATCTCTCTCATCATTATTTCTTGCGCAATCAAAAGAAAACGATTAAATCGCGTATATACTGTCATTTTGCGCTATAAAAGGAGCCATTTGAAGCATGTTTTACATTTGCAAATATCTTTCTTAAAAAGGATACCATGGACTTCTAAGAGGTATCATTATGTTGCGCTTGAGCTTCTCTATCTGTTCTTGACATCGGTTTATCTCTCTCATCATTATTTCTTGCGCAATCAAAAGAAAACGATTAAATCGCGTATATACTGTCATTTTGCGCTATAAAAGGAGCCATTTGAAGCATGTTTTACATTTGCAAATATCTTTCTTAAAAAGGATACCATGGACTTCTAAGAGGTATCATTATGTTGCGCTTGAGCTTCTCTATCTGTTCTTGACATCGGTTTATCTCTCTCATCATTATTTCTTGCGCAATCAAAAGAAAACGATTAAATCGCGTATATACTGTCATTTTGCGCTATAAAAGGAGCCATTTGAAGCATGTTTTACATTTGCAAATATCTTTCTTAAAAAGGATACCATGGACTTCTAAGAGGTATCATTATGTTGCGCTTGAGCTTCTCTATCTGTTCTTGACATCGGTTTATCTCTCTCATCATTATTTCTTGCGCAATCAAAAGAAAACGATTAAATCGCGTATATACTGTCATTTTGCGCTATAAAAGGAGCCATTTGAAGCATGTTTTACATTTGCAAATATCTTTCTTAAAAAGGATACCATGGACTTCTAAGAGGTATCATTATGTTGCGCTTGAGCTTCTCTATCTGTTCTTGACATCGGTTTATCTCTCTCATCATTATTTCTTGCGCAATCAAAAGAAAACGATTAAATCGCGTATATACTGTCATTTTGCGCTATAAAAGGAGCCATTTGAAGCATGTTTTACATTTGCAAATATCTTTCTTAAAAAGGATACCATGGACTTCTAAGAGGTATCATTATGTTGCGCTTGAGCTTCTCTATCTGTTCTTGACATCGGTTTATCTCTCTCATCATTATTTCTTGCGCAATCAAAAGAAAACGATTAAATCGCGTATATACTGTCATTTTGCGCTATAAAAGGAGCCATTTGAAGCATGTTTTACATTTGCAAATATCTTTCTTAAAAAGGATACCATGGACTTCTAAGAGGTATCATTATGTTGCGCTTGAGCTTCTCTATCTGTTCTTGACATCGGTTTATCTCTCTCATCATTATTTCTTGCGCAATCAAAAGAAAACGATTAAATCGCGTATATACTGTCATTTTGCGCTATAAAAGGAGCCATTTGAAGCATGTTTTACATTTGCAAATATCTTTCTTAAAAAGGATACCATGGACTTCTAAGAGGTATCATTATGTTGCGCTTGAGCTTCTCTATCTGTTCTTGACATCGGTTTATCTCTCTCATCATTATTTCTTGCGCAATCAAAAGAAAACGATTAAATCGCGTATATACTGTCATTTTGCGCTATAAAAGGAGCCATTTGAAGCATGTTTTACATTTGCAAATATCTTTCTTAAAAAGGATACCATGGACTTCTAAGAGGTATCATTATGTTGCGCTTGAGCTTCTCTATCTGTTCTTGACATCGGTTTATCTCTCTCATCATTATTTCTTGCGCAATCAAAAGAAAACGATTAAATCGCGTATATACTGTCATTTTGCGCTATAAAAGGAGCCATTTGAAGCATGTTTTACATTTGCAAATATCTTTCTTAAAAAGGATACCATGGACTTCTAAGAGGTATCATTATGTTGCGCTTGAGCTTCTCTATCTGTTCTTGACATCGGTTTATCTCTCTCATCATTATTTCTTGCGCAATCAAAAGAAAACGATTAAATCGCGTATATACTGTCATTTTGCGCTATAAAAGGAGCCATTTGAAGCATGTTTTACATTTGCAAATATCTTTCTTAAAAAGGATACCATGGACTTCTAAGAGGTATCATTATGTTGCGCTTGAGCTTCTCTATCTGTTCTTGACATCGGTTTATCTCTCTCATCATTATTTCTTGCGCAATCAAAAGAAAACGATTAAATCGCGTATATACTGTCATTTTGCGCTATAAAAGGAGCCATTTGAAGCATGTTTTACATTTGCAAATATCTTTCTTAAAAAGGATACCATGGACTTCTAAGAGGTATCATTATGTTGCGCTTGAGCTTCTCTATCTGTTCTTGACATCGGTTTATCTCTCTCATCATTATTTCTTGCGCAATCAAAAGAAAACGATTAAATCGCGTATATACTGTCATTTTGCGCTATAAAAGGAGCCATTTGAAGCATGTTTTACATTTGCAAATATCTTTCTTAAAAAGGATACCATGGACTTCTAAGAGGTATCATTATGTTGCGCTTGAGCTTCTCTATCTGTTCTTGACATCGGTTTATCTCTCTCATCATTATTTCTTGCGCAATCAAAAGAAAACGATTAAATCGCGTATATACTGTCATTTTGCGCTATAAAAGGAGCCATTTGAAGCATGTTTTACATTTGCAAATATCTTTCTTAAAAAGGATACCATGGACTTCTAAGAGGTATCATTATGTTGCGCTTGAGCTTCTCTATCTGTTCTTGACATCGGTTTATCTCTCTCATCATTATTTCTTGCGCAATCAAAAGAAAACGATTAAATCGCGTATATACTGTCATTTTGCGCTATAAAAGGAGCCATTTGAAGCATGTTTTACATTTGCAAATATCTTTCTTAAAAAGGATACCATGGACTTCTAAGAGGTATCATTATGTTGCGCTTGAGCTTCTCTATCTGTTCTTGACATCGGTTTATCTCTCTCATCATTATTTCTTGCGCAATCAAAAGAAAACGATTAAATCGCGTATATACTGTCATTTTGCGCTATAAAAGGAGCCATTTGAAGCATGTTTTACATTTGCAAATATCTTTCTTAAAAAGGATACCATGGACTTCTAAGAGGTATCATTATGTTGCGCTTGAGCTTCTCTATCTGTTCTTGACATCGGTTTATCTCTCTCATCATTATTTCTTGCGCAATCAAAAGAAAACGATTAAATCGCGTATATACTGTCATTTTGCGCTATAAAAGGAGCCATTTGAAGCATGTTTTACATTTGCAAATATCTTTCTTAAAAAGGATACCATGGACTTCTAAGAGGTATCATTATGTTGCGCTTGAGCTTCTCTATCTGTTCTTGACATCGGTTTATCTCTCTCATCATTATTTCTTGCGCAATCAAAAGAAAACGATTAAATCGCGTATATACTGTCATTTTGCGCTATAAAAGGAGCCATTTGAAGCATGTTTTACATTTGCAAATATCTTTCTTAAAAAGGATACCATGGACTTCTAAGAGGTATCATTATGTTGCGCTTGAGCTTCTCTATCTGTTCTTGACATCGGTTTATCTCTCTCATCATTATTTCTTGCGCAATCAAAAGAAAACGATTAAATCGCGTATATACTGTCATTTTGCGCTATAAAAGGAGCCATTTGAAGCATGTTTTACATTTGCAAATATCTTTCTTAAAAAGGATACCATGGACTTCTAAGAGGTATCATTATGTTGCGCTTGAGCTTCTCTATCTGTTCTTGACATCGGTTTATCTCTCTCATCATTATTTCTTGCGCAATCAAAAGAAAACGATTAAATCGCGTATATACTGTCATTTTGCGCTATAAAAGGAGCCATTTGAAGCATGTTTTACATTTGCAAATATCTTTCTTAAAAAGGATACCATGGACTTCTAAGAGGTATCATTATGTTGCGCTTGAGCTTCTCTATCTGTTCTTGACATCGGTTTATCTCTCTCATCATTATTTCTTGCGCAATCAAAAGAAAACGATTAAATCGCGTATATACTGTCATTTTGCGCTATAAAAGGAGCCATTTGAAGCATGTTTTACATTTGCAAATATCTTTCTTAAAAAGGATACCATGGACTTCTAAGAGGTATCATTATGTTGCGCTTGAGCTTCTCTATCTGTTCTTGACATCGGTTTATCTCTCTCATCATTATTTCTTGCGCAATCAAAAGAAAACGATTAAATCGCGTATATACTGTCATTTTGCGCTATAAAAGGAGCCATTTGAAGCATGTTTTACATTTGCAAATATCTTTCTTAAAAAGGATACCATGGACTTCTAAGAGGTATCATTATGTTGCGCTTGAGCTTCTCTATCTGTTCTTGACATCGGTTTATCTCTCTCATCATTATTTCTTGCGCAATCAAAAGAAAACGATTAAATCGCGTATATACTGTCATTTTGCGCTATAAAAGGAGCCATTTGAAGCATGTTTTACATTTGCAAATATCTTTCTTAAAAAGGATACCATGGACTTCTAAGAGGTATCATTATGTTGCGCTTGAGCTTCTCTATCTGTTCTTGACATCGGTTTATCTCTCTCATCATTATTTCTTGCGCAATCAAAAGAAAACGATTAAATCGCGTATATACTGTCATTTTGCGCTATAAAAGGAGCCATTTGAAGCATGTTTTACATTTGCAAATATCTTTCTTAAAAAGGATACCATGGACTTCTAAGAGGTATCATTATGTTGCGCTTGAGCTTCTCTATCTGTTCTTGACATCGGTTTATCTCTCTCATCATTATTTCTTGCGCAATCAAAAGAAAACGATTAAATCGCGTATATACTGTCATTTTGCGCTATAAAAGGAGCCATTTGAAGCATGTTTTACATTTGCAAATATCTTTCTTAAAAAGGATACCATGGACTTCTAAGAGGTATCATTATGTTGCGCTTGAGCTTCTCTATCTGTTCTTGACATCGGTTTATCTCTCTCATCATTATTTCTTGCGCAATCAAAAGAAAACGATTAAATCGCGTATATACTGTCATTTTGCGCTATAAAAGGAGCCATTTGAAGCATGTTTTACATTTGCAAATATCTTTCTTAAAAAGGATACCATGGACTTCTAAGAGGTATCATTATGTTGCGCTTGAGCTTCTCTATCTGTTCTTGACATCGGTTTATCTCTCTCATCATTATTTCTTGCGCAATCAAAAGAAAACGATTAAATCGCGTATATACTGTCATTTTGCGCTATAAAAGGAGCCATTTGAAGCATGTTTTACATTTGCAAATATCTTTCTTAAAAAGGATACCATGGACTTCTAAGAGGTATCATTATGTTGCGCTTGAGCTTCTCTATCTGTTCTTGACATCGGTTTATCTCTCTCATCATTATTTCTTGCGCAATCAAAAGAAAACGATTAAATCGCGTATATACTGTCATTTTGCGCTATAAAAGGAGCCATTTGAAGCATGTTTTACATTTGCAAATATCTTTCTTAAAAAGGATACCATGGACTTCTAAGAGGTATCATTATGTTGCGCTTGAGCTTCTCTATCTGTTCTTGACATCGGTTTATCTCTCTCATCATTATTTCTTGCGCAATCAAAAGAAAACGATTAAATCGCGTATATACTGTCATTTTGCGCTATAAAAGGAGCCATTTGAAGCATGTTTTACATTTGCAAATATCTTTCTTAAAAAGGATACCATGGACTTCTAAGAGGTATCATTATGTTGCGCTTGAGCTTCTCTATCTGTTCTTGACATCGGTTTATCTCTCTCATCATTATTTCTTGCGCAATCAAAAGAAAACGATTAAATCGCGTATATACTGTCATTTTGCGCTATAAAAGGAGCCATTTGAAGCATGTTTTACATTTGCAAATATCTTTCTTAAAAAGGATACCATGGACTTCTAAGAGGTATCATTATGTTGCGCTTGAGCTTCTCTATCTGTTCTTGACATCGGTTTATCTCTCTCATCATTATTTCTTGCGCAATCAAAAGAAAACGATTAAATCGCGTATATACTGTCATTTTGCGCTATAAAAGGAGCCATTTGAAGCATGTTTTACATTTGCAAATATCTTTCTTAAAAAGGATACCATGGACTTCTAAGAGGTATCATTATGTTGCGCTTGAGCTTCTCTATCTGTTCTTGACATCGGTTTATCTCTCTCATCATTATTTCTTGCGCAATCAAAAGAAAACGATTAAATCGCGTATATACTGTCATTTTGCGCTATAAAAGGAGCCATTTGAAGCATGTTTTACATTTGCAAATATCTTTCTTAAAAAGGATACCATGGACTTCTAAGAGGTATCATTATGTTGCGCTTGAGCTTCTCTATCTGTTCTTGACATCGGTTTATCTCTCTCATCATTATTTCTTGCGCAATCAAAAGAAAACGATTAAATCGCGTATATACTGTCATTTTGCGCTATAAAAGGAGCCATTTGAAGCATGTTTTACATTTGCAAATATCTTTCTTAAAAAGGATACCATGGACTTCTAAGAGGTATCATTATGTTGCGCTTGAGCTTCTCTATCTGTTCTTGACATCGGTTTATCTCTCTCATCATTATTTCTTGCGCAATCAAAAGAAAACGATTAAATCGCGTATATACTGTCATTTTGCGCTATAAAAGGAGCCATTTGAAGCATGTTTTACATTTGCAAATATCTTTCTTAAAAAGGATACCATGGACTTCTAAGAGGTATCATTATGTTGCGCTTGAGCTTCTCTATCTGTTCTTGACATCGGTTTATCTCTCTCATCATTATTTCTTGCGCAATCAAAAGAAAACGATTAAATCGCGTATATACTGTCATTTTGCGCTATAAAAGGAGCCATTTGAAGCATGTTTTACATTTGCAAATATCTTTCTTAAAAAGGATACCATGGACTTCTAAGAGGTATCATTATGTTGCGCTTGAGCTTCTCTATCTGTTCTTGACATCGGTTTATCTCTCTCATCATTATTTCTTGCGCAATCAAAAGAAAACGATTAAATCGCGTATATACTGTCATTTTGCGCTATAAAAGGAGCCATTTGAAGCATGTTTTACATTTGCAAATATCTTTCTTAAAAAGGATACCATGGACTTCTAAGAGGTATCATTATGTTGCGCTTGAGCTTCTCTATCTGTTCTTGACATCGGTTTATCTCTCTCATCATTATTTCTTGCGCAATCAAAAGAAAACGATTAAATCGCGTATATACTGTCATTTTGCGCTATAAAAGGAGCCATTTGAAGCATGTTTTACATTTGCAAATATCTTTCTTAAAAAGGATACCATGGACTTCTAAGAGGTATCATTATGTTGCGCTTGAGCTTCTCTATCTGTTCTTGACATCGGTTTATCTCTCTCATCATTATTTCTTGCGCAATCAAAAGAAAACGATTAAATCGCGTATATACTGTCATTTTGCGCTATAAAAGGAGCCATTTGAAGCATGTTTTACATTTGCAAATATCTTTCTTAAAAAGGATACCATGGACTTCTAAGAGGTATCATTATGTTGCGCTTGAGCTTCTCTATCTGTTCTTGACATCGGTTTATCTCTCTCATCATTATTTCTTGCGCAATCAAAAGAAAACGATTAAATCGCGTATATACTGTCATTTTGCGCTATAAAAGGAGCCATTTGAAGCATGTTTTACATTTGCAAATATCTTTCTTAAAAAGGATACCATGGACTTCTAAGAGGTATCATTATGTTGCGCTTGAGCTTCTCTATCTGTTCTTGACATCGGTTTATCTCTCTCATCATTATTTCTTGCGCAATCAAAAGAAAACGATTAAATCGCGTATATACTGTCATTTTGCGCTATAAAAGGAGCCATTTGAAGCATGTTTTACATTTGCAAATATCTTTCTTAAAAAGGATACCATGGACTTCTAAGAGGTATCATTATGTTGCGCTTGAGCTTCTCTATCTGTTCTTGACATCGGTTTATCTCTCTCATCATTATTTCTTGCGCAATCAAAAGAAAACGATTAAATCGCGTATATACTGTCATTTTGCGCTATAAAAGGAGCCATTTGAAGCATGTTTTACATTTGCAAATATCTTTCTTAAAAAGGATACCATGGACTTCTAAGAGGTATCATTATGTTGCGCTTGAGCTTCTCTATCTGTTCTTGACATCGGTTTATCTCTCTCATCATTATTTCTTGCGCAATCAAAAGAAAACGATTAAATCGCGTATATACTGTCATTTTGCGCTATAAAAGGAGCCATTTGAAGCATGTTTTACATTTGCAAATATCTTTCTTAAAAAGGATACCATGGACTTCTAAGAGGTATCATTATGTTGCGCTTGAGCTTCTCTATCTGTTCTTGACATCGGTTTATCTCTCTCATCATTATTTCTTGCGCAATCAAAAGAAAACGATTAAATCGCGTATATACTGTCATTTTGCGCTATAAAAGGAGCCATTTGAAGCATGTTTTACATTTGCAAATATCTTTCTTAAAAAGGATACCATGGACTTCTAAGAGGTATCATTATGTTGCGCTTGAGCTTCTCTATCTGTTCTTGACATCGGTTTATCTCTCTCATCATTATTTCTTGCGCAATCAAAAGAAAACGATTAAATCGCGTATATACTGTCATTTTGCGCTATAAAAGGAGCCATTTGAAGCATGTTTTACATTTGCAAATATCTTTCTTAAAAAGGATACCATGGACTTCTAAGAGGTATCATTATGTTGCGCTTGAGCTTCTCTATCTGTTCTTGACATCGGTTTATCTCTCTCATCATTATTTCTTGCGCAATCAAAAGAAAACGATTAAATCGCGTATATACTGTCATTTTGCGCTATAAAAGGAGCCATTTGAAGCATGTTTTACATTTGCAAATATCTTTCTTAAAAAGGATACCATGGACTTCTAAGAGGTATCATTATGTTGCGCTTGAGCTTCTCTATCTGTTCTTGACATCGGTTTATCTCTCTCATCATTATTTCTTGCGCAATCAAAAGAAAACGATTAAATCGCGTATATACTGTCATTTTGCGCTATAAAAGGAGCCATTTGAAGCATGTTTTACATTTGCAAATATCTTTCTTAAAAAGGATACCATGGACTTCTAAGAGGTATCATTATGTTGCGCTTGAGCTTCTCTATCTGTTCTTGACATCGGTTTATCTCTCTCATCATTATTTCTTGCGCAATCAAAAGAAAACGATTAAATCGCGTATATACTGTCATTTTGCGCTATAAAAGGAGCCATTTGAAGCATGTTTTACATTTGCAAATATCTTTCTTAAAAAGGATACCATGGACTTCTAAGAGGTATCATTATGTTGCGCTTGAGCTTCTCTATCTGTTCTTGACATCGGTTTATCTCTCTCATCATTATTTCTTGCGCAATCAAAAGAAAACGATTAAATCGCGTATATACTGTCATTTTGCGCTATAAAAGGAGCCATTTGAAGCATGTTTTACATTTGCAAATATCTTTCTTAAAAAGGATACCATGGACTTCTAAGAGGTATCATTATGTTGCGCTTGAGCTTCTCTATCTGTTCTTGACATCGGTTTATCTCTCTCATCATTATTTCTTGCGCAATCAAAAGAAAACGATTAAATCGCGTATATACTGTCATTTTGCGCTATAAAAGGAGCCATTTGAAGCATGTTTTACATTTGCAAATATCTTTCTTAAAAAGGATACCATGGACTTCTAAGAGGTATCATTATGTTGCGCTTGAGCTTCTCTATCTGTTCTTGACATCGGTTTATCTCTCTCATCATTATTTCTTGCGCAATCAAAAGAAAACGATTAAATCGCGTATATACTGTCATTTTGCGCTATAAAAGGAGCCATTTGAAGCATGTTTTACATTTGCAAATATCTTTCTTAAAAAGGATACCATGGACTTCTAAGAGGTATCATTATGTTGCGCTTGAGCTTCTCTATCTGTTCTTGACATCGGTTTATCTCTCTCATCATTATTTCTTGCGCAATCAAAAGAAAACGATTAAATCGCGTATATACTGTCATTTTGCGCTATAAAAGGAGCCATTTGAAGCATGTTTTACATTTGCAAATATCTTTCTTAAAAAGGATACCATGGACTTCTAAGAGGTATCATTATGTTGCGCTTGAGCTTCTCTATCTGTTCTTGACATCGGTTTATCTCTCTCATCATTATTTCTTGCGCAATCAAAAGAAAACGATTAAATCGCGTATATACTGTCATTTTGCGCTATAAAAGGAGCCATTTGAAGCATGTTTTACATTTGCAAATATCTTTCTTAAAAAGGATACCATGGACTTCTAAGAGGTATCATTATGTTGCGCTTGAGCTTCTCTATCTGTTCTTGACATCGGTTTATCTCTCTCATCATTATTTCTTGCGCAATCAAAAGAAAACGATTAAATCGCGTATATACTGTCATTTTGCGCTATAAAAGGAGCCATTTGAAGCATGTTTTACATTTGCAAATATCTTTCTTAAAAAGGATACCATGGACTTCTAAGAGGTATCATTATGTTGCGCTTGAGCTTCTCTATCTGTTCTTGACATCGGTTTATCTCTCTCATCATTATTTCTTGCGCAATCAAAAGAAAACGATTAAATCGCGTATATACTGTCATTTTGCGCTATAAAAGGAGCCATTTGAAGCATGTTTTACATTTGCAAATATCTTTCTTAAAAAGGATACCATGGACTTCTAAGAGGTATCATTATGTTGCGCTTGAGCTTCTCTATCTGTTCTTGACATCGGTTTATCTCTCTCATCATTATTTCTTGCGCAATCAAAAGAAAACGATTAAATCGCGTATATACTGTCATTTTGCGCTATAAAAGGAGCCATTTGAAGCATGTTTTACATTTGCAAATATCTTTCTTAAAAAGGATACCATGGACTTCTAAGAGGTATCATTATGTTGCGCTTGAGCTTCTCTATCTGTTCTTGACATCGGTTTATCTCTCTCATCATTATTTCTTGCGCAATCAAAAGAAAACGATTAAATCGCGTATATACTGTCATTTTGCGCTATAAAAGGAGCCATTTGAAGCATGTTTTACATTTGCAAATATCTTTCTTAAAAAGGATACCATGGACTTCTAAGAGGTATCATTATGTTGCGCTTGAGCTTCTCTATCTGTTCTTGACATCGGTTTATCTCTCTCATCATTATTTCTTGCGCAATCAAAAGAAAACGATTAAATCGCGTATATACTGTCATTTTGCGCTATAAAAGGAGCCATTTGAAGCATGTTTTACATTTGCAAATATCTTTCTTAAAAAGGATACCATGGACTTCTAAGAGGTATCATTATGTTGCGCTTGAGCTTCTCTATCTGTTCTTGACATCGGTTTATCTCTCTCATCATTATTTCTTGCGCAATCAAAAGAAAACGATTAAATCGCGTATATACTGTCATTTTGCGCTATAAAAGGAGCCATTTGAAGCATGTTTTACATTTGCAAATATCTTTCTTAAAAAGGATACCATGGACTTCTAAGAGGTATCATTATGTTGCGCTTGAGCTTCTCTATCTGTTCTTGACATCGGTTTATCTCTCTCATCATTATTTCTTGCGCAATCAAAAGAAAACGATTAAATCGCGTATATACTGTCATTTTGCGCTATAAAAGGAGCCATTTGAAGCATGTTTTACATTTGCAAATATCTTTCTTAAAAAGGATACCATGGACTTCTAAGAGGTATCATTATGTTGCGCTTGAGCTTCTCTATCTGTTCTTGACATCGGTTTATCTCTCTCATCATTATTTCTTGCGCAATCAAAAGAAAACGATTAAATCGCGTATATACTGTCATTTTGCGCTATAAAAGGAGCCATTTGAAGCATGTTTTACATTTGCAAATATCTTTCTTAAAAAGGATACCATGGACTTCTAAGAGGTATCATTATGTTGCGCTTGAGCTTCTCTATCTGTTCTTGACATCGGTTTATCTCTCTCATCATTATTTCTTGCGCAATCAAAAGAAAACGATTAAATCGCGTATATACTGTCATTTTGCGCTATAAAAGGAGCCATTTGAAGCATGTTTTACATTTGCAAATATCTTTCTTAAAAAGGATACCATGGACTTCTAAGAGGTATCATTATGTTGCGCTTGAGCTTCTCTATCTGTTCTTGACATCGGTTTATCTCTCTCATCATTATTTCTTGCGCAATCAAAAGAAAACGATTAAATCGCGTATATACTGTCATTTTGCGCTATAAAAGGAGCCATTTGAAGCATGTTTTACATTTGCAAATATCTTTCTTAAAAAGGATACCATGGACTTCTAAGAGGTATCATTATGTTGCGCTTGAGCTTCTCTATCTGTTCTTGACATCGGTTTATCTCTCTCATCATTATTTCTTGCGCAATCAAAAGAAAACGATTAAATCGCGTATATACTGTCATTTTGCGCTATAAAAGGAGCCATTTGAAGCATGTTTTACATTTGCAAATATCTTTCTTAAAAAGGATACCATGGACTTCTAAGAGGTATCATTATGTTGCGCTTGAGCTTCTCTATCTGTTCTTGACATCGGTTTATCTCTCTCATCATTATTTCTTGCGCAATCAAAAGAAAACGATTAAATCGCGTATATACTGTCATTTTGCGCTATAAAAGGAGCCATTTGAAGCATGTTTTACATTTGCAAATATCTTTCTTAAAAAGGATACCATGGACTTCTAAGAGGTATCATTATGTTGCGCTTGAGCTTCTCTATCTGTTCTTGACATCGGTTTATCTCTCTCATCATTATTTCTTGCGCAATCAAAAGAAAACGATTAAATCGCGTATATACTGTCATTTTGCGCTATAAAAGGAGCCATTTGAAGCATGTTTTACATTTGCAAATATCTTTCTTAAAAAGGATACCATGGACTTCTAAGAGGTATCATTATGTTGCGCTTGAGCTTCTCTATCTGTTCTTGACATCGGTTTATCTCTCTCATCATTATTTCTTGCGCAATCAAAAGAAAACGATTAAATCGCGTATATACTGTCATTTTGCGCTATAAAAGGAGCCATTTGAAGCATGTTTTACATTTGCAAATATCTTTCTTAAAAAGGATACCATGGACTTCTAAGAGGTATCATTATGTTGCGCTTGAGCTTCTCTATCTGTTCTTGACATCGGTTTATCTCTCTCATCATTATTTCTTGCGCAATCAAAAGAAAACGATTAAATCGCGTATATACTGTCATTTTGCGCTATAAAAGGAGCCATTTGAAGCATGTTTTACATTTGCAAATATCTTTCTTAAAAAGGATACCATGGACTTCTAAGAGGTATCATTATGTTGCGCTTGAGCTTCTCTATCTGTTCTTGACATCGGTTTATCTCTCTCATCATTATTTCTTGCGCAATCAAAAGAAAACGATTAAATCGCGTATATACTGTCATTTTGCGCTATAAAAGGAGCCATTTGAAGCATGTTTTACATTTGCAAATATCTTTCTTAAAAAGGATACCATGGACTTCTAAGAGGTATCATTATGTTGCGCTTGAGCTTCTCTATCTGTTCTTGACATCGGTTTATCTCTCTCATCATTATTTCTTGCGCAATCAAAAGAAAACGATTAAATCGCGTATATACTGTCATTTTGCGCTATAAAAGGAGCCATTTGAAGCATGTTTTACATTTGCAAATATCTTTCTTAAAAAGGATACCATGGACTTCTAAGAGGTATCATTATGTTGCGCTTGAGCTTCTCTATCTGTTCTTGACATCGGTTTATCTCTCTCATCATTATTTCTTGCGCAATCAAAAGAAAACGATTAAATCGCGTATATACTGTCATTTTGCGCTATAAAAGGAGCCATTTGAAGCATGTTTTACATTTGCAAATATCTTTCTTAAAAAGGATACCATGGACTTCTAAGAGGTATCATTATGTTGCGCTTGAGCTTCTCTATCTGTTCTTGACATCGGTTTATCTCTCTCATCATTATTTCTTGCGCAATCAAAAGAAAACGATTAAATCGCGTATATACTGTCATTTTGCGCTATAAAAGGAGCCATTTGAAGCATGTTTTACATTTGCAAATATCTTTCTTAAAAAGGATACCATGGACTTCTAAGAGGTATCATTATGTTGCGCTTGAGCTTCTCTATCTGTTCTTGACATCGGTTTATCTCTCTCATCATTATTTCTTGCGCAATCAAAAGAAAACGATTAAATCGCGTATATACTGTCATTTTGCGCTATAAAAGGAGCCATTTGAAGCATGTTTTACATTTGCAAATATCTTTCTTAAAAAGGATACCATGGACTTCTAAGAGGTATCATTATGTTGCGCTTGAGCTTCTCTATCTGTTCTTGACATCGGTTTATCTCTCTCATCATTATTTCTTGCGCAATCAAAAGAAAACGATTAAATCGCGTATATACTGTCATTTTGCGCTATAAAAGGAGCCATTTGAAGCATGTTTTACATTTGCAAATATCTTTCTTAAAAAGGATACCATGGACTTCTAAGAGGTATCATTATGTTGCGCTTGAGCTTCTCTATCTGTTCTTGACATCGGTTTATCTCTCTCATCATTATTTCTTGCGCAATCAAAAGAAAACGATTAAATCGCGTATATACTGTCATTTTGCGCTATAAAAGGAGCCATTTGAAGCATGTTTTACATTTGCAAATATCTTTCTTAAAAAGGATACCATGGACTTCTAAGAGGTATCATTATGTTGCGCTTGAGCTTCTCTATCTGTTCTTGACATCGGTTTATCTCTCTCATCATTATTTCTTGCGCAATCAAAAGAAAACGATTAAATCGCGTATATACTGTCATTTTGCGCTATAAAAGGAGCCATTTGAAGCATGTTTTACATTTGCAAATATCTTTCTTAAAAAGGATACCATGGACTTCTAAGAGGTATCATTATGTTGCGCTTGAGCTTCTCTATCTGTTCTTGACATCGGTTTATCTCTCTCATCATTATTTCTTGCGCAATCAAAAGAAAACGATTAAATCGCGTATATACTGTCATTTTGCGCTATAAAAGGAGCCATTTGAAGCATGTTTTACATTTGCAAATATCTTTCTTAAAAAGGATACCATGGACTTCTAAGAGGTATCATTATGTTGCGCTTGAGCTTCTCTATCTGTTCTTGACATCGGTTTATCTCTCTCATCATTATTTCTTGCGCAATCAAAAGAAAACGATTAAATCGCGTATATACTGTCATTTTGCGCTATAAAAGGAGCCATTTGAAGCATGTTTTACATTTGCAAATATCTTTCTTAAAAAGGATACCATGGACTTCTAAGAGGTATCATTATGTTGCGCTTGAGCTTCTCTATCTGTTCTTGACATCGGTTTATCTCTCTCATCATTATTTCTTGCGCAATCAAAAGAAAACGATTAAATCGCGTATATACTGTCATTTTGCGCTATAAAAGGAGCCATTTGAAGCATGTTTTACATTTGCAAATATCTTTCTTAAAAAGGATACCATGGACTTCTAAGAGGTATCATTATGTTGCGCTTGAGCTTCTCTATCTGTTCTTGACATCGGTTTATCTCTCTCATCATTATTTCTTGCGCAATCAAAAGAAAACGATTAAATCGCGTATATACTGTCATTTTGCGCTATAAAAGGAGCCATTTGAAGCATGTTTTACATTTGCAAATATCTTTCTTAAAAAGGATACCATGGACTTCTAAGAGGTATCATTATGTTGCGCTTGAGCTTCTCTATCTGTTCTTGACATCGGTTTATCTCTCTCATCATTATTTCTTGCGCAATCAAAAGAAAACGATTAAATCGCGTATATACTGTCATTTTGCGCTATAAAAGGAGCCATTTGAAGCATGTTTTACATTTGCAAATATCTTTCTTAAAAAGGATACCATGGACTTCTAAGAGGTATCATTATGTTGCGCTTGAGCTTCTCTATCTGTTCTTGACATCGGTTTATCTCTCTCATCATTATTTCTTGCGCAATCAAAAGAAAACGATTAAATCGCGTATATACTGTCATTTTGCGCTATAAAAGGAGCCATTTGAAGCATGTTTTACATTTGCAAATATCTTTCTTAAAAAGGATACCATGGACTTCTAAGAGGTATCATTATGTTGCGCTTGAGCTTCTCTATCTGTTCTTGACATCGGTTTATCTCTCTCATCATTATTTCTTGCGCAATCAAAAGAAAACGATTAAATCGCGTATATACTGTCATTTTGCGCTATAAAAGGAGCCATTTGAAGCATGTTTTACATTTGCAAATATCTTTCTTAAAAAGGATACCATGGACTTCTAAGAGGTATCATTATGTTGCGCTTGAGCTTCTCTATCTGTTCTTGACATCGGTTTATCTCTCTCATCATTATTTCTTGCGCAATCAAAAGAAAACGATTAAATCGCGTATATACTGTCATTTTGCGCTATAAAAGGAGCCATTTGAAGCATGTTTTACATTTGCAAATATCTTTCTTAAAAAGGATACCATGGACTTCTAAGAGGTATCATTATGTTGCGCTTGAGCTTCTCTATCTGTTCTTGACATCGGTTTATCTCTCTCATCATTATTTCTTGCGCAATCAAAAGAAAACGATTAAATCGCGTATATACTGTCATTTTGCGCTATAAAAGGAGCCATTTGAAGCATGTTTTACATTTGCAAATATCTTTCTTAAAAAGGATACCATGGACTTCTAAGAGGTATCATTATGTTGCGCTTGAGCTTCTCTATCTGTTCTTGACATCGGTTTATCTCTCTCATCATTATTTCTTGCGCAATCAAAAGAAAACGATTAAATCGCGTATATACTGTCATTTTGCGCTATAAAAGGAGCCATTTGAAGCATGTTTTACATTTGCAAATATCTTTCTTAAAAAGGATACCATGGACTTCTAAGAGGTATCATTATGTTGCGCTTGAGCTTCTCTATCTGTTCTTGACATCGGTTTATCTCTCTCATCATTATTTCTTGCGCAATCAAAAGAAAACGATTAAATCGCGTATATACTGTCATTTTGCGCTATAAAAGGAGCCATTTGAAGCATGTTTTACATTTGCAAATATCTTTCTTAAAAAGGATACCATGGACTTCTAAGAGGTATCATTATGTTGCGCTTGAGCTTCTCTATCTGTTCTTGACATCGGTTTATCTCTCTCATCATTATTTCTTGCGCAATCAAAAGAAAACGATTAAATCGCGTATATACTGTCATTTTGCGCTATAAAAGGAGCCATTTGAAGCATGTTTTACATTTGCAAATATCTTTCTTAAAAAGGATACCATGGACTTCTAAGAGGTATCATTATGTTGCGCTTGAGCTTCTCTATCTGTTCTTGACATCGGTTTATCTCTCTCATCATTATTTCTTGCGCAATCAAAAGAAAACGATTAAATCGCGTATATACTGTCATTTTGCGCTATAAAAGGAGCCATTTGAAGCATGTTTTACATTTGCAAATATCTTTCTTAAAAAGGATACCATGGACTTCTAAGAGGTATCATTATGTTGCGCTTGAGCTTCTCTATCTGTTCTTGACATCGGTTTATCTCTCTCATCATTATTTCTTGCGCAATCAAAAGAAAACGATTAAATCGCGTATATACTGTCATTTTGCGCTATAAAAGGAGCCATTTGAAGCATGTTTTACATTTGCAAATATCTTTCTTAAAAAGGATACCATGGACTTCTAAGAGGTATCATTATGTTGCGCTTGAGCTTCTCTATCTGTTCTTGACATCGGTTTATCTCTCTCATCATTATTTCTTGCGCAATCAAAAGAAAACGATTAAATCGCGTATATACTGTCATTTTGCGCTATAAAAGGAGCCATTTGAAGCATGTTTTACATTTGCAAATATCTTTCTTAAAAAGGATACCATGGACTTCTAAGAGGTATCATTATGTTGCGCTTGAGCTTCTCTATCTGTTCTTGACATCGGTTTATCTCTCTCATCATTATTTCTTGCGCAATCAAAAGAAAACGATTAAATCGCGTATATACTGTCATTTTGCGCTATAAAAGGAGCCATTTGAAGCATGTTTTACATTTGCAAATATCTTTCTTAAAAAGGATACCATGGACTTCTAAGAGGTATCATTATGTTGCGCTTGAGCTTCTCTATCTGTTCTTGACATCGGTTTATCTCTCTCATCATTATTTCTTGCGCAATCAAAAGAAAACGATTAAATCGCGTATATACTGTCATTTTGCGCTATAAAAGGAGCCATTTGAAGCATGTTTTACATTTGCAAATATCTTTCTTAAAAAGGATACCATGGACTTCTAAGAGGTATCATTATGTTGCGCTTGAGCTTCTCTATCTGTTCTTGACATCGGTTTATCTCTCTCATCATTATTTCTTGCGCAATCAAAAGAAAACGATTAAATCGCGTATATACTGTCATTTTGCGCTATAAAAGGAGCCATTTGAAGCATGTTTTACATTTGCAAATATCTTTCTTAAAAAGGATACCATGGACTTCTAAGAGGTATCATTATGTTGCGCTTGAGCTTCTCTATCTGTTCTTGACATCGGTTTATCTCTCTCATCATTATTTCTTGCGCAATCAAAAGAAAACGATTAAATCGCGTATATACTGTCATTTTGCGCTATAAAAGGAGCCATTTGAAGCATGTTTTACATTTGCAAATATCTTTCTTAAAAAGGATACCATGGACTTCTAAGAGGTATCATTATGTTGCGCTTGAGCTTCTCTATCTGTTCTTGACATCGGTTTATCTCTCTCATCATTATTTCTTGCGCAATCAAAAGAAAACGATTAAATCGCGTATATACTGTCATTTTGCGCTATAAAAGGAGCCATTTGAAGCATGTTTTACATTTGCAAATATCTTTCTTAAAAAGGATACCATGGACTTCTAAGAGGTATCATTATGTTGCGCTTGAGCTTCTCTATCTGTTCTTGACATCGGTTTATCTCTCTCATCATTATTTCTTGCGCAATCAAAAGAAAACGATTAAATCGCGTATATACTGTCATTTTGCGCTATAAAAGGAGCCATTTGAAGCATGTTTTACATTTGCAAATATCTTTCTTAAAAAGGATACCATGGACTTCTAAGAGGTATCATTATGTTGCGCTTGAGCTTCTCTATCTGTTCTTGACATCGGTTTATCTCTCTCATCATTATTTCTTGCGCAATCAAAAGAAAACGATTAAATCGCGTATATACTGTCATTTTGCGCTATAAAAGGAGCCATTTGAAGCATGTTTTACATTTGCAAATATCTTTCTTAAAAAGGATACCATGGACTTCTAAGAGGTATCATTATGTTGCGCTTGAGCTTCTCTATCTGTTCTTGACATCGGTTTATCTCTCTCATCATTATTTCTTGCGCAATCAAAAGAAAACGATTAAATCGCGTATATACTGTCATTTTGCGCTATAAAAGGAGCCATTTGAAGCATGTTTTACATTTGCAAATATCTTTCTTAAAAAGGATACCATGGACTTCTAAGAGGTATCATTATGTTGCGCTTGAGCTTCTCTATCTGTTCTTGACATCGGTTTATCTCTCTCATCATTATTTCTTGCGCAATCAAAAGAAAACGATTAAATCGCGTATATACTGTCATTTTGCGCTATAAAAGGAGCCATTTGAAGCATGTTTTACATTTGCAAATATCTTTCTTAAAAAGGATACCATGGACTTCTAAGAGGTATCATTATGTTGCGCTTGAGCTTCTCTATCTGTTCTTGACATCGGTTTATCTCTCTCATCATTATTTCTTGCGCAATCAAAAGAAAACGATTAAATCGCGTATATACTGTCATTTTGCGCTATAAAAGGAGCCATTTGAAGCATGTTTTACATTTGCAAATATCTTTCTTAAAAAGGATACCATGGACTTCTAAGAGGTATCATTATGTTGCGCTTGAGCTTCTCTATCTGTTCTTGACATCGGTTTATCTCTCTCATCATTATTTCTTGCGCAATCAAAAGAAAACGATTAAATCGCGTATATACTGTCATTTTGCGCTATAAAAGGAGCCATTTGAAGCATGTTTTACATTTGCAAATATCTTTCTTAAAAAGGATACCATGGACTTCTAAGAGGTATCATTATGTTGCGCTTGAGCTTCTCTATCTGTTCTTGACATCGGTTTATCTCTCTCATCATTATTTCTTGCGCAATCAAAAGAAAACGATTAAATCGCGTATATACTGTCATTTTGCGCTATAAAAGGAGCCATTTGAAGCATGTTTTACATTTGCAAATATCTTTCTTAAAAAGGATACCATGGACTTCTAAGAGGTATCATTATGTTGCGCTTGAGCTTCTCTATCTGTTCTTGACATCGGTTTATCTCTCTCATCATTATTTCTTGCGCAATCAAAAGAAAACGATTAAATCGCGTATATACTGTCATTTTGCGCTATAAAAGGAGCCATTTGAAGCATGTTTTACATTTGCAAATATCTTTCTTAAAAAGGATAGCCATGGACTTCTAAGAGGTATCATTATGTTGCGCTTGAGCTTCTCTATCTGTTCTTGACATCGGTTTATCTCTCTCATCATTATTTCTTGCGCAATCAAAAGAAAACGATTAAATCGCGTATATACTGTCATTTTGCGCTATAAAAGGAGCCATTTGAAGCATGTTTTACATTTGCAAATATCTTTCTTAAAAAGAAACCATGGACTTCTAAGAGGTATCATTATGTTGCGCTTGAGCTTCTCTATCTGTTCTTGACATCGGTTTATCTCTCTCATCATTATTTCTTGCGCAATCAAAAGAAAACGATTAAATCGCGTATATACTGTCATTTTGCGCTATAAAAGGAGCCATTTGAAGCATGTTTTACATTTGCAAATATCTTTCTTAAAAAGGATACCATGGACTTCTAAGAGGTATCATTATGTTGCGCTTGAGCTTCTCTATCTGTTCTTGACATCGGTTTATCTCTCTCATCATTATTTCTTGCGCAATCAAAAGAAAACGATTAAATCGCGTATATACTGTCATTTTGCGCTATAAAAGGAGCCATTTGAAGCATGTTTTACATTTGCAAATATCTTTCTTAAAAAGGAACCATGGACTTCTAAGAGGTATCATTATGTTGCGCTTGAGCTTCTCTATCTGTTCTTGACATCGGTTTATCTCTCTCATCATTATTTCTTGCGCAATCAAAAGAAAACGATTAAATCGCGTATATACTGTCATTTTGCGCTATAAAAGGAGCCATTTGAAGCATGTTTTACATTTGCAAATATCTTTCTTAAAAAGGATACCATGGACTTCTAAGAGGTATCATTATGTTGCGCTTGAGCTTCTCTATCTGTTCTTGACATCGGTTTATCTCTCTCATCATTATTTCTTGCGCAATCAAAAGAAAACGATTAAATCGCGTATATACTGTCATTTTGCGCTATAAAAGGAGCCATTTGAAGCATGTTTTACATTTGCAAATATCTTTCTTAAAAAGGATACCATGGACTTCTAAGAGGTATCATTATGTTGCGCTTGAGCTTCTCTATCTGTTCTTGACATCGGTTTATCTCTCTCATCATTATTTCTTGCGCAATCAAAAGAAAACGATTAAATCGCGTATATACTGTCATTTTGCGCTATAAAAGGAGCCATTTGAAGCATGTTTTACATTTGCAAATATCTTTCTTAAAAAGGATACCATGGACTTCTAAGAGGTATCATTATGTTGCGCTTGAGCTTCTCTATCTGTTCTTGACATCGGTTTATCTCTCTCATCATTATTTCTTGCGCAATCAAAAGAAAACGATTAAATCGCGTATATACTGTCATTTTGCGCTATAAAAGGAGCCATTTGAAGCATGTTTTACATTTGCAAATATCTTTCTTAAAAAGGATACCATGGACTTCTAAGAGGTATCATTATGTTGCGCTTGAGCTTCTCTATCTGTTCTTGACATCGGTTTATCTCTCTCATCATTATTTCTTGCGCAATCAAAAGAAAACGATTAAATCGCGTATATACTGTCATTTTGCGCTATAAAAGGAGCCATTTGAAGCATGTTTTACATTTGCAAATATCTTTCTTAAAAAGGATACCATGGACTTCTAAGAGGTATCATTATGTTGCGCTTGAGCTTCTCTATCTGTTCTTGACATCGGTTTATCTCTCTCATCATTATTTCTTGCGCAATCAAAAGAAAACGATTAAATCGCGTATATACTGTCATTTTGCGCTATAAAAGGAGCCATTTGAAGCATGTTTTACATTTGCAAATATCTTTCTTAAAAGATACCATGGACTTCTAAGAGGTATCATTATGTTGCGCTTGAGCTTCTCTATCTGTTCTTGACATCGGTTTATCTCTCTCATCATTATTTCTTGCGCAATCAAAAGAAAACGATTAAATCGCGTATATACTGTCATTTTGCGCTATAAAAGGAGCCATTTGAAGCATGTTTTACATTTGCAAATATCTTTCTTAAAAAGGATACCATGGACTTCTAAGAGGTATCATTATGTTGCGCTTGAGCTTCTCTATCTGTTCTTGACATCGGTTTATCTCTCTCATCATTATTCTTGCGCAATCAAAAGAAAACGATTAAATCGCGTATATACTGTCATTTTGCGCTATAAAAGGAGCCATTTGAAGCATGTTTTACATTTGCAAATATCTTTCTTAAAAAGGATACCATGGACTTCTAAGAGGTATCATTATGTTGCGCTTGAGCTTCTCTATCTGTTCTTGACATCGGTTTATCTCTCTCATCATTATTTCTTGCGCAATCAAAAGAAAACGATTAAATCGCGTATATACTGTCATTTTGCGCTATAAAAGGAGCCATTTGAAGCATGTTTTACATTTGCAAATATCTTTCTTAAAAAGGATACCATGGACTTCTAAGAGGTATCATTATGTTGCGCTTGAGCTTCTCTATCTGTTCTTGACATCGGTTTATCTCTCTCATCATTATTTCTTGCGCAATCAAAAGAAAACGATTAAATCGCGTATATACTGTCATTTTGCGCTATAAAAGGAGCCATTTGAAGCATGTTTTACATTTGCAAATATCTTTCTTAAAAAGGATACCATGGACTTCTAAGAGGTATCATTATGTTGCGCTTGAGCTTCTCTATCTGTTCTTGACATCGGTTTATCTCTCTCATCATTATTTCTTGCGCAATCAAAAGAAAACGATTAAATCGCGTATATACTGTCATTTTGCGCTATAAAAGGAGCCATTTGAAGCATGTTTTACATTTGCAAATATCTTTCTTAAAAAGAAACCATGGACTTCTAAGAGGTATCATTATGTTGCGCTTGAGCTTCTCTATCTGTTCTTGACATCGGTTTATCTCTCTCATCATTATTTCTTGCGCAATCAAAAGAAAACGATTAAATCGCGTATATACTGTCATTTTGCGCTATAAAAGGAGCCATTTGAAGCATGTTTTACATTTGCAAATATCTTTCTTAAAAAGGATACCATGGACTTCTAAGAGGTATCATTATGTTGCGCTTGAGCTTCTCTATCTGTTCTTGACATCGGTTTATCTCTCTCATCATTATTTCTTGCGCAATCAAAAGAAAACGATTAAATCGCGTATATACTGTCATTTTGCGCTATAAAAGGAGCCATTTGAAGCATGTTTTACATTTGCAAATATCTTTCTTAAAAAGGATACCATGGACTTCTAAGAGGTATCATTATGTTGCGCTTGAGCTTCTCTATCTGTTCTTGACATCGGTTTATCTCTCTCATCATTATTTCTTGCGCAATCAAAAGAAAACGATTAAATCGCGTATATACTGTCATTTTGCGCTATAAAAGGAGCCATTTGAAGCATGTTTTACATTTGCAAATATCTTTCTTAAAAAGGATACCATGGACTTCTAAGAGGTATCATTATGTTGCGCTTGAGCTTCTCTATCTGTTCTTGACATCGGTTTATCTCTCTCATCATTATTTCTTGCGCAATCAAAAGAAAACGATTAAATCGCGTATATACTGTCATTTTGCGCTATAAAAGGAGCCATTTGAAGCATGTTTTACATTTGCAAATATCTTTCTTAAAAAGGATACCATGGACTTCTAAGAGGTATCATTATGTTGCGCTTGAGCTTCTCTATCTGTTCTTGACATCGGTTTATCTCTCTCATCATTATTTCTTGCGCAATCAAAAGAAAACGATTAAATCGCGTATATACTGTCATTTTGCGCTATAAAAGGAGCCATTTGAAGCATGTTTTACATTTGCAAATATCTTTCTTAAAAAGGATACCATGGACTTCTAAGAGGTATCATTATGTTGCGCTTGAGCTTCTCTATCTGTTCTTGACATCGGTTTATCTCTCTCATCATTATTTCTTGCGCAATCGAAAGAAAACGATTAAATCGCGTATATACTGTCATTTTGCGCTATAAAAGGAGCCATTTGAAGCATGTTTTACATTTGCAAATATCTTTCTTAAAAAGAAAGCCATGGACTTCTAAGAGGTATCATTATGTTGCGCTTGAGCTTCTCTATCTGTTCTTGACATCGGTTTATCTCTCTCATCATTATTTCTTGCGCAATCAAAAGAAAACGATTAAATCGCGTATATACTGTCATTTTGCGCTATAAAAGGAGCCATTTGAAGCATGTTTTACATTTGCAAATATCTTTCTTAAAAAGATACCATGGACTTCTAAGAGGTATCATTATGTTGCGCTTGAGCTTCTCTATCTGTTCTTGACATCGGTTTATCTCTCTCATCATTATTTCTTGCGCAATCGAAAGAAAACGATTAAATCGCGTATATACTGTCATTTTGCGCTATAAAAGGAGCCATTTGAAGCATGTTTTACATTTGCAAATATCTTTCTTAAAAAGAAAGCCATGGACTTCTAAGAGGTATCATTATGTTGCGCTTGAGCTTCTCTATCTGTTCTTGACATCGGTTTATCTCTCTCATCATTATTTCTTGCGCAATCAAAAGAAAACGATTAAATCGCGTATATACTGTCATTTTGCGCTATAAAAGGAGCCATTTGAAGCATGTTTTACATTTGCAAATATCTTTCTTAAAAAGGATACCATGGACTTCTAAGAGGTATCATTATGTTGCGCTTGAGCTTCTCTATCTGTTCTTGACATCGGTTTATCTCTCTCATCATTATTTCTTGCGCAATCGAAAGAAAACGATTAAATCGCGTATATACTGTCATTTTGCGCTATAAAAGGAGCCATTTGAAGCATGTTTTACATTTGCAAATATCTTTCTTAAAAAGAAAGCCATGGACTTCTAAGAGGTATCATTATGTTGCGCTTGAGCTTCTCTATCTGTCTTGACATCGGTTTATCTCTCTCATCATTATTTCTTGCGCAATCAAAAGAAAACGATTAAATCGCGATATATGTCATAATATTAATTAAAACGATAATTTGAAGCATGTAATACATTTGCAAATATCTTTCTTAAAAAGAAAGATATCTGAATTAAGAATTATCAAATATGTTCTTGAGTTCTTTATAGTGTTCTTGACATAGGTTTATCTCTACTCATCATTTTTTTGCGCAAAAAATGAAAACGATTAAATCGCGATATATAATGTCATTATTGCGCTAAAAATGAGCCATTTGAAGCATGTTTTCATTTGCAATAAATTTTTAAAAATGAACCATGGACTTCTAAGAGGTATCATTATGTTGACAAATTGAGCTTCTCTCATCTGTTCTTGCACATCGGTTTATCTCTCTCAGCATTATTTTTCGCCAAATCAAAAGAAAACGATTAAATCGCGTATAAACTGTCATTTTGCGCTATAAAAGGATCCATTTGAAGCATGTTTTACATTTAAATATCTGTCTTAAAAAGGATAGAACATGGAATTCTAAGAGATCAATGTTGCGCTTGAGCTTCTCTATCGTTCTTGACATTTGTTTACCCTCTCATCAGTATTTTTGCCAATCAGCGAAAACGATTAAATCGTCATATTTACTGTCATTTTGCGCTTTAAAAGGAGCCATTTGAAGCATAGTTTTACATTGCAAATATCTTTTTAAGATACCATGGACCTCTAAGAGGTTCATTATGTTGCCCTATGTAGCTTCTCTATCTTTCTTGACATCGGTTTCTCCTCATCAATTTCTTGCGCCAATCAAAAGAAAACATTAAATCGCGTATATTACTGTCATTTTGCGCCTATAAAATCCTACATTTGAAGATCATTTAGCATTTCAAATATCTTTCTTAAAAAGGAACCAAGGACTTACCAAGAGGTATCATTATGTTGCGCTTGAGCTTCTCTATAATTTCTTGACATTGGTTTATCTAGCTTCATCATTATAATCTTGCGCAATCAGAAAGAAAACGTATTAAATAGTTCCAAGTATATAGGTCATTTTGCGCTTTAAAAGGAGACCATTGAACCATGTTTTAGCATTTGCAAAATATCTTGAAAAAGAAAGCCATGGACTTTACAGTATCATTATGTTGCGCTTGAGCTTCTCTATCTCACTGACATCACTTTATCTCTCTCATATTACTTTCTTGCGCAATCAAAAGAATAAATAAATCGCGCGTATGTTATACTGGACCCCCAGCTGTTGTAGGTCAAATTCCCCGCATTGTGACGTCATTGTGATCCGTCTCGAGGGTTGAGGCCGCCTTTTTTCCCAACTGTAGCCTGTTGTTGTTCTGGATTAAAGCAGAGCAACAGGATTGGTGAGATTTGATGATCATAACATCGATGTATGGTATCACTAAATACAACAATATTGCATATTGAATTTGTCTCAAATGAACAACAACTAAAGTAATTAAAATACAACATTCCAAAACTTCAATTTGTCAAATAATATTTTTTTTTTTTAATCCAATATCTAAAATATCACAAGAACCTTAACAAAAAAAATGATATGTAAACCAAACCCCTTGGGACCAAAGAATTACCTTCGAATCTTGTAGTGTAATACAAAAAAGTGAGAGCAGCAAATTAATGAGTGACATTTTATAACAGTATTCTATAAATACTGAGCTGATAAAAGTAGGGGCCTCGCAATTAGGGGCCTAGTTTGGATAGCTCCCATCCCCTTTGCACCAGGAACATACGATATAAAAATTAAAATTAAAATAATTTCCTACAATGTATAGCCATAATCCCTACCAACATTTTGGTCTGAAATCATATCTACACTTCATATCTATCAGAATAAGACATTTAAAAAATGAGAGTAACTAGGCATTTCGAAGAGATATTTATCCTTGATTCAAAGTGAACAACCTTTCCTGCAGGTGATTCTTACAAATTTAGGATAGAATCCAGCCATGGGTTTAAAGAAGAAGAAAATGTGCAATAACTACCACTAAGGAACTTGGGGGGGGGGGGGGTGCTGCCACGCCCCCCCCCCCTCGAGATTTTTAAACCAAACCTACCTAAAGTTGGTGGAGTGTGGCAAATGTAGATTAAGGTTTTGCCAAAGGACATTAGTACTGCTGCTATACATGTAGGTTCTTTATTCAAAAGGTGATACCTTTCAGTCCCGCAGCGGCACCCAGGTGTTAAATAGGTACCGGTACGAAGGAATTCCTTAAAATGTTGGGGCGCCTTGAGGACCTTGCAAGGTCGATACGTGCGCTATATAAGAATCCAATATTATTATTACCTATACATGAATGTTGAAATCAATTATACTGTAGTCACGTTATATCCTGAAAAAATAGGGTGCATTGTCTGACACTACAGCTAAGAGAAATAACTCATTTGTCATAGGTACTCAACTTCCCATGTGGACAGTTTGCAAAATTAATTAATTCACAAATTGTTAAAGATTTTTAATTATTCAACAATTGTTTAAACCTTTTGTCCAGTCTGTTTCTGCAACATTTCTGCTTCCCTTCAGAGGGCTGGATTATTTCCCTTTAAAAGTTATTGAGGCTCTATGTCTATAATTTAACCACATTATACAGCATGTCCACACACAAATTGTTTATCCCAAAACTCTATTAAAAAAACGTTGTATAGGTTTTACTACTGCGGTCATGAGATGGAAGCGGAACTGAGAGGTCAGGTCACGTTCTAGTTCGACCAGTTATACTAGTTACGTCCACACATAGCACATGCCGTGATTCTTAATCGAGTTCCAGTTCGAAACGATGCCCAGACTGGCGTTTCGTTATACAACATTTCGTTAGTAAGCGTACACACACACACACAACTACATCATATCGCGATAGTTATACAATGAATTTGTTGTGTGTGGACACGGGGTGAGACAAGCCACCCAACAGCTATAAATTACTAGAGGATTTAATCATTCTGATATCAGATAATATGAAAAAATGACGAGTGCTTGGGTTGTAATTTAGAAATACTACTGACATACACCAATGTAGTAGGTAGTATCATGTGAATCTTGCTCCAGTGATCTATATGCTGTGATTTCATTCTTCTTAAGAAGAATTCTTGAATTTAGGTACATTCCTGCTCTTCACATTTCTCTAATTTTACAATACCAAATCATATTTAGAAAATCGTAAACTGTAATGCAGAACACCAAACGATGAGAGTAAAATTATCATATTTTTGCATTTTCAAACATAAACAGAAAAGAATGTAAATGTTAGTAGTACAGTATAATATCACCTTTTCGTTCTGTAATCGACTTTGTCAAAGTTAAATGGTTCTGTCTCGGTGACACCATCCTGTGAAAGCTCAAAATCACTGTCAGAGTCAATATCGTCATCAGTATCTTCATCATAATGACTGTCTTCATCAGTGAATTCATCAAGAATTGCTCTACATGAATGTTGTTCTTTGTTGGTCTTTTCAACCTCAATCTCCTCTAGGAGCATCTTGGTAAAAGTTACATACTCTTCCATGCTGATCTTAGCCACCTTCTCTGTGAACCTTCTTTCGGAGCTATCAATGAGCCTTGACAAACTAGGATTCTTCATGGCAAAGTGCCCTCTGTTGTTGGGTGCAGCATACAGACCAAGCCTCTCCAGGATAAGATGCCTGCATCGTAGGTGATCAAGGGAGTATTTGAAGATCTTGGCTTGAGTCATGTCCGAGTTGTTCTGGATACCCATCCTGAAGTAGCTATACTGGAAACGAAGCTCTGGGGATAAATAAATGTAATTTGTAAATGAATATTGATTGATGTGTAGTTCAATTAAACAAGGGAAACGCTCTCGGCGGTCTCGACTGTATTACGCAATTCGATATGATGAAAAATTGAAGTTGGAACATTATTTATAGGCAGGGTGTCCCATTAGCAGGCCCCCAAAATGAAATCCTCTGATAAAATCAGCACTTTGAAGTGAATATTGATTAAGAATCATGAGCAAATAACAAAAATTGATTCATTTATTTTCATATTAAAGGGACTTTGTAACATTGTTCAGATGAGAGATAGTGGTGCTAAGGTAGTGACTTCAATGCTAGATGTACAATTAAAGATAATCTGAAAATTTGAGCGAAAACTGACCATTATTCATGGTACAAATTGGGAAAAACTGATCCGATCGATTCCTTAATTCTCCCAACTATATTATTACAATTTAATTACATTTTAGGTGAATGGAAATCTCACAAATCAATAAAATGGCTCTACATTCCATTCCAGACATTTAAGTGTTGACAGATTTTTATGTCTTTTTTTCATGGAAAAACAGTTGGGGAAAATTCAAAAATGGTTGGGAGAATTTAGATTCAGAAGCGCTGCACATCGACGCCCGTTCGAAAACCTGTTGAACTTTGTTAAAAATCTTCATATTGCGCGAATTAATTTCGGATTTGGGGCATCGTAGCCAACTACGTTGCCCCAAATCCGAAATTAATTCGCGCAATAATCCATAATAATCTATACATACAAACATAATTTTACGTGTTTCATGGAATTTGAACAAACACTTTTGAAAATATTTAAAAAATCAAAATCTTGATGTTGATCATACCACAAAAAAGTCTAAGTTTGTTGACCTAAAATGACCTTTGACCTTAACTTAGTGACCTGAATTCTACTCACATGATTGGGGATACTTGATTACCCTATAGTCCAATTTTCATTGACTAAGGACTACTTTCAAAATTATATAAAAAAATCAAAAACTTAAAGGTACTATGTCCCTTTTGCAGCCAACCTCAAATTCTGTAGAACTTTGCAGGAATTATGAATATGTCATGTATGTCCTATCTCTGAAATTTAAATGTTAGCAGTGTCCTTATATTCAAATTATGCAAGGAAACCCGTTTACTTGCTAGACTTCACTGTCAGACACTATTGAGTGACTGACTGGCTTTTTTCTTCTTTGGTAATAACATACATGAAAAGAGTTGTAACGGGTACATGAGCACTTGTCTACATCAATAACCCACTTCTTGTGATGGCCAAGATTAAACTGATTGAATCTTCGCGCAGCATAAAACGTATGACCATTCGGTACAATTGTCTGAAAATCAAGACTATTACTTTTGGGCTCTATAGCCCTAAAGTCGATTCGACAACTATTAGTCGTTAATTTCCCACTTGAAGACATTTTCAAGCCCCACCTTTTTTAGGGAAGTTCTAAATTAGTATTAGGGGCTTTTCGTTTGTGTGGACGAGGACGGCGTTCACGTCCTCTAACGATGCAAATTGACGTCAGACACCCGTCCTGTCCACTACCTTATAACCCTTTTCGTTTTAAGTTGACACACGTTCTCTACACGATGACGTAATGGCCCCGGACGCGCTTATTCATTTTCTCCTTCTTTCACTTCTTATTTTGTTCTTCGTTTATTATTCTATTATACTCTCTCTATTTTCTTATGATATTCTTTGTTTTTTCCTTCTTCCATCTTCTCTTCTATCTTTCCATTGTCTATTCTTTATCATTTTCTCTTTCTGTCTTTCCTAATGTTATTGTTGTTGTTATCATTCTATCATTTTTCTTTCTATCTTTCCTCGTATTATTCTTTGTTTCTTCCTTCTATCATCTTCTCTTAAGTTATTCTTTGTTTTTATCATTCTATCACTTTCTCTTTTTGTATTTACTTACGTTATTCTTTGATTTTTCCTTCTTTCACCTTCTCTTTCCTTATGTTATTCTTTGTTTTTTCCTTCTTTCACTTTCGCTTCAGTCTTTCCTTATGTTATTCTTTATTTTTTCCTTCTTTCACCTTCTCTTTCTGTCTTCCCTTATGTTATTCTTTTTTTTCCTTCTTTCACCTTCTCTTTCTGTCTTTCCTTATGTTATTCTTTGTTTTTGCCTTCTTTCACTTTCTCTTCAGTCTTTCCTTATGTTATTCTTTTTTTTTCCTTCTTTCACCTTCTCCTTTCCTTGTCTTTCCTTATGTTATTCTGTTTTTTTTTTCCTTCTTTCACCTTCTCTTTCTGTCTTTCCTTATGTTATTCTTTGTTTTTTCCTTCTTTCACCTTCTCTTTCTGTCTTTCCTTATGTTTATTCTTTGTTTTTTCCTTCTTTCCACCTTTCTTTCTGTCTTTTCCTTATGTTATTCTTTGTTTTTTCCTTCTTTCACTTTCTCTTCTGTCTTTCCTTATGTTATTCTTCTTGTTTTTTTCCATTCTTTCACCTTCTCTTTCTGTCTTTCCTATGTTGTTATTCTTTGTTTTTTCCTTCTTTCACCTTCTCTTTTGTCTTTCCTTATGTTATTCTTTGGTTTTTCCTTCTTTCATCTTCTCTTTCTGTCTTTCCTTATGTTATTTTTCGTTTCTTCCTTCTTTCATCTTCTCTAATGTTATTCTTTGTTTTTCCTTCTGTCACCTTCTCTTTCTGTCTTTCCTTATGTTATTCTTTGTTTTCCTTCTTTCACCTTTTCTTTCTGTCTTTCCTTATGTTATTCTTTGTTTTTTCCTTCTATCATCTTCTCTTATGTTATTCTTTGTTTTTATCATTCTATCACACTTTTTTTTCTGTCTTTCCTTATGTTATTCTTTGTTTTTTAATCATTCTATCAATTTCTCTTTCTGTTTTTACTTTCTGATTTACGCTGCGATGTAGCAAGATGACGTCATTCTGACGACGGGTCACTAGTTTTCTGACGAACCTCAAATCATCGATGAACGGGTTCGCAAATGTGGCCTGACGACGCCAGACGACCCGACGCATGCGCAGATCGCGGAAATGACGTCACATATTAGACGTTGACTATGTCAACGTGACAAACGAAAACCCCCTATTATCTTTCAAATACAGTTGGAATTTAACTTTTTCATTTTTTTTGGCCTGCAAATGGGACATAGTACCTTTAACCTTAGGTTCAGTTTTTGATGTTGACGCCGTCGCCGAGGTCACCGGAAAAGCGGCGCCTATTTTTTTTTTTTTTTTTTGCTACGCAGGTGAGACAAAAATTGTATTTTACTGCTATTAAAGTGTCATAAATTGTCACTAAAGTACCAAATTTTAGTGAAATCAATTGAGTTTTGAACAGTAATGTTTGAAATGTTGAGAATCAATAGAAAACTTTTTAGCCAGTTTTCAAATTAAATAACCCATAAAAAGAAACCAGTTCAAACCAAGTACAGGTTGGGTAATGTCACCCTGGAAGAAGTGCAACACCACCCCTACCTGAATTTAAAGGGACTCGGTTGGGCCACACATATTGACCAAACTTTATTAAATTACATGTACCGGTAGGCCCAAATTAGAGTTCTATGCAGCTACATGTACAGTATATGGGACCCACAGCATAAGTCAGACCAGGACAAACTAGACATTCACAACGAGGGACTATGACAGGGAATCGAGTGTTACAAAGATGCTGGAAAATCTAAAATGGGAAACTTTGAAAGTCCGCAGAACCGAAGTCAGACTAGAAGGTGTACTTTTTGCATGAAAACGATTCACTGCCCAAAGTTTGAGATTGTGTATCTATAGAAACAATCCAGAAGGGAACCCAGTAGTTCTTGGAGGTGATTTTAATGTTATTAGAGACAAGAACTTAGTTTATTTTGGACAAGTTTCAAAGAAGCAATCAAAATTCAGTAGCAAATTAGAAGAATTCATGGATGAATTTAAATTAAGAGATGTATGGAGAAATAAAGATAAACAACAATATACATGTACATATAGACAAGGGAATCCATTTATGCAAAGCTGTTTGGATTATTTCATTATATCAGAGAATTTAGAACAGAAATGTGCCATTATTCCCTCCTTAGCACCTGACCATTCAGCTGTTAATTTGGTTCTGCATGATAAAACGTCTGGAAAATTTCAGGGTAAAAGAGGTTATTGGAAGTTCAATAATAGCTTGGTAAATGATAGAGACTATGTTTTAAAGATGAAGGAAGAAATACAGACTTTAAAGAACAAAATGTTATCTGAGATAAAAGACAAAGAGTATTATGGGACTATATCAAAATGGAAATACACAGGTTTACAACTAAATTTTCAAAGAAAATGGCAAGGGAAAGGAAGGAAAAAAATAGAAAAGTTAGAAAAAGAAATTGAAGACTTGGAAGAGAATTTACTATCAATCAATAATGTACGTTATAAAGATATCCTTGAACCATGGGTGTCGATCCGGGGGGGGGGGATATATCCCCCCAATATGTCAGGTGGGGGGATGGCCTGTACAATCATCCCCCCCCCCCATATTTCACCATCACACAACAAAAAAATGAGAGAAAAATTAATGATGAGAGCCAGATGAGAGTATTTAATGGTTAATTACTCGCAAGATGACCATCGATATACACATTTTGCTATCTCATTT
Organism: Strongylocentrotus purpuratus; assembly: GCF_000002235.5. Taxonomy (NCBI): domain Eukaryota; kingdom Metazoa; phylum Echinodermata; class Echinoidea; order Camarodonta; family Strongylocentrotidae; genus Strongylocentrotus; species Strongylocentrotus purpuratus. The sequence continues at coordinate 4,313 of NW_022145172.1, read as the reverse complement.
TCTTAATACATTTAAATAGAAAACGAAGTAAATGAGACAACCGTATATGATACAAGAATAAATTGAATTCTCGCTCATACGGTTTCATCAGGAATTGATGGATTTATTCAAAATTCTGTGTGCCCATGCCTTGAGCCATAATGCATGGCCGTCCAGAGGATTTGTTTATGTTGGGGACCGGGGTAAAATGCAATAAATTATTGAAAATTTATTGCATTTTCTGTTTTTTAGTTTATTTATGGAAACTGCCCCCTACCCTAGCCCCCGCTGCATACCGCTCATGGTTCAGTGACAAAAACAATGGCCTCGTAACTGTGAGGCCCCAGGATCAAAACCGTGTCGATGTGCTATATTAGTGCCTTTTTGTGGGGCATTAATCCTCATTACTGTCATTTATGACTTGAGAGCGTAGGTCCCCTAGTTAATAAGCATAGTAGCATACACATGCTTTAGCAGTTCCGCAAAACACACATTGGCAAGTTATTTCAATAAAATCTGAGAATGTATACTATTATCTATATCTATTATTTTAAAATAATTTTTAAAATAATTCCATAAATTGGGGTAAAACTAAAATATTCCACCTTTATGAGCGACAGTGTAGTTCAAACAAACTCGGCAGGCGGCAATTTAATGACACTTTACAATATTCCAAGAAAAGAAGTAGAAAAGATATATGTTCAACCAAGGATGTGTACCTTAAGTAGTAAACTGCGTGAATTTCAGTTCAAACTATTGCATAATATTTTTATACAAACCATCATTTACATAGATTGAGGTTCCATGAAAATGGGTTGTGCTCATTTTGCAACAATTTTGAAGAAACTTATCAACATGTATTCTTTGAATGAAATACAATAAAGGAAGTCTGGGGAAAATGTGGAGATAGACTTAATTTACCAATTCTAAAGAAATTATCCTGGAAAGAAATTCATATACATGTAGGAATAGATGACACTACTTTTAAAACAGAGCAATTATTGAACCACATTTTGATTTTGATTAAATATATGATTTTCCACAGTAGAGAGAAGGGAAACCCTCCAAAAGCAAAAGAAATAGAATATAGATTGTTGGAAAATAGAAATGAAGAGAAAAAACTTTCATTTGAAAGAGACACACTGTCGATTCATTTAAGGAAATGGGAAGCTTTGGAAAGTTTAGAATAAATGTTTTCAGTTTTTAATTTTTTCAATATACAACTTCCAGACCCTCCTCTCTCTCTACTTTTTTTTTTTTCTTCTTCTTCTTTTTCTTTTTGTTTGTTTGTTCTATGTTGGTGTGTGTTTTGTATACTTTTGTACTTGTTATGTGTTTAAATGTTGTGTAGGGCAGGGGGGGGGTAGTAGGTGTTTTCTAGCTCTTTCTCTTTTTATATATACAGTATATATATAATTTAAGAGGAATACAGGTTAACAGAATATTGTGGAAAAGAAAAAATTTGAAATTTATAATCAAACTGGTCGAGAAAATAGTAAAAACTGTATTTGCGATTTTTTTTTTTTTTTTTTTTTTTTGGTGAAAATATATTTGTTTATGTGAATACTTTTCATCTGTAAATGTGTAACTTTTGTATGTAAATGTAAAAGTTTGTTGGCAAATTTTTTAAGACCTATGTTAAAATTATTTTGTATACAATGTTATAAATAGTGTTCAATTTTTCTTTATGAGAGAAATGAATAAAAACCTATGAAAACAAAAAAAATCATCTAATGTTACCTTCCGTGATGCACTAAATAAGTCCTTTGTTCTTATCACCCCACATATTTCTTCTTTCAAATCCATCATTTTATGCAGTGGTTTCCATATTCGTAACTCGGTTCCATTTGAATTGGACTGTAGTCGTGTGCCACAGTTGCTTCCTAAGGTTTTTCCATCAATTTCACAAAGCAGATAGCGTAGATTTACAGAAAATGATTGAATGTATTCCATGGAATCTATTTATTGATGAAGAGAGCATTGATAGGAAATAGTTAGAATGTCCAGAAGAAAGAGAAGAGCTTACAGGAAAGTAAAGAAAGCAAATAATCACATACTGTACATGTAAAGAGGATTTCCATAACAATGAAACACCTTGCTCTATTGTGTACACTACAAGACATTTAAATGCCATTACCAAATCATGCATGCCCAAGTCTTGCCAGTATCATTCTTTGAGTATTTAAATAGAGGAACAGCTGAAAGGTCTTTTATCTATTCACACATTGAAAAGTGATTGTTATAACTTTCACTGATTGAGCATATATTAAGATGCATGGTGGGAAATCAATTGTTCAGGCAATGATTATTCATCAGCTCATCATGTTTATGCATAAGTCACAAGAAATGTTGGTGAGGAGGGGATAAGTTGTACTAACTGTCCTAAAATTCTCTATCAACAGGTAAGGTATATATGGAGGAGACTGCACTTGGACTGGATGTGACGCCATGTTCACATGCAGGGCCAGATCATCAGTTGGGGGAAAATGGGGTTAAAATTATGGGGTAAGTATATGCTGTATATCTGGCCCTGTTGTCACAGTTCCATGTTAGTAGTTTTCTGCTGGCATGGATCTCCCCTGATCCTCCCCTGATGGCAATTTTTGAATATGATAAATCAAAATATATCAAGGCTCTCGACATATCTTGAGCATTTCTCACTCTGTTTAACCATTATTTTTGTGCATTTGTTAGATGGGTATTTTTGAGACTTTGAGACGGTTTTAGTAATGTAGCGAGGAAAACATGCTGATGCGTGTTGACCTCTAGCGCGGTATACTTGCTGAGAGGCAGCACGATTTGAATTTTCAAAGTATTCTTTCTAACATCGGTAAGTTGAAACAAGGAAATGCTCTCGCCTGCATTATGCAATTCGATATGATGAAAAATTGAGGTTGGAACATTATTTATAGGCAGGGTGGCCCATTAGCAGGCCCCAAAAAATGAAATCCTCTGATAAAATCCTCTGATAAAATCAGCACTTTGAAGTGAATAATTGATTAAGAATCATGAACAAATAACAAAAATTGATTGACTAAGGACTTATGCTTTCAAAATTATATCAAAAATTCAAAAACGTAACCTAATTTATTTTTTTTTGACGCCGCCGTCACCGTCACTGGAAAAGCGGTGCCTATGTCTCGCTTTTTTCCACGCAGGCGAGACAAAAACTAGATGGTTGTTCGACTGCGCGCAGTCGAAAATGATGCCTCCGCCATAGAGCAATTTTTCAAATTCAAGTTTAATTGTAATCCATTAACAGCTTCACATAATATCATTATTACAAGCTATTTTTTATATACATGTATGACCCTTTGGTCTTTGATCTTATGACCCTAAAATCTAATCTGTTCGATGGCTCTGCAAGATACATACATGTCCCAAGTTTGATAGTAATCCATTCTTCCAGTAATAGGAAGGCATTCATGAGCCTCATGACCCCAAAATCTACTCAGTTCATCCTCTGAATATAATCAGCATTTTGAAGTGAATATTGATTAAGAATCATGAACAAATAACAAAAATTGATTGACTAAGGATTTATGCTTTCAAAATTATATCAAAAATTCAAAAACTTAAAGGTATTACAAAGTGTTGGTAAAAATATTTAATTCATCTGAAACTCTTTGATGTTATAACAAGGAATATCTTTAACCAATCTTCCCTGCTGAAATACTTTTTTTTTTTTTAGTGAATTAAACAGTGATTAATAAATCAATTATTAGTTCCAAGCTGCCTGTATTTAAACCAGCTCATGTTGTTGTATACTAGCGCCATCTATTGTTGTAAATGGTTCATGGTATAATCGATAATGAAAATGTGTTACGTTCGCCCCGCTCGGCGCAAGCCGCATGGACAAAAGACAACTGCAATTTCGACACCGCGCTGACCCCGCTCAACAGGGGGAAAGCGTCTGCATTCGCATGGCTAAGGTCCATGGTCTCTTTTACAGCTCAATGGTACCAGCATCTGTGTGCGTTTGTGTGAGAGCAAGTACCGTTCACGATTGTATCGCACAAATCAAGGGAGTTGTAATCTCCTTGCAGAGTGAGTTTGACCATAAACCTATGGTTTGACGTACCCTTAAACCCTCCTTCGCAACCGTCTCAATCTAGTCTCAGCTTCGACTGATCAGTCTTTTTGATATACATTAACAAACACTTTCAAGTACGCCTACGGGATACATGAAGTCTTATCATTTTTTTCCAACTATTATGTCCGTGAAATGCATTCAGAAAAGAATATCAGAAAGAAAGCAATTTGAAAATGAATGACCACATAATCGTTCAGATAAACATGAAAGAAATAAATAAATACAGTATGTCTATCCAGAT
>NW_022145171.1:0-4046 GCF_000002235.5 Strongylocentrotus purpuratus | reverse complement strand
ATAACGTTAAATTCACCCACAATAAGAGTTATGATTTTTAGGGAGACATTAAAATGTATGGTGTCTCCATAAGGTATAAGAATAAAATTTTCTCATGAAGGGTACAATACCATGTTTAATATTAATAATAATAATAATAAAAAATAACTACTAAAAATGGTACCTCAGGGAAACATTCCCATAAACATGTGATTTAATTTGTCTTCACTTTTCTTAACCCCAAAATGTGTATGATGACTTGACAAGAGAACTCTAGAAGTTGTGGAAGGTGAAGGTAAAAGGTGATTCTGGTCATTGTGGGACCCTCAGTACTATTCCTTGTCCCAGAAACAAAAATCTCAATGAAATTGGTACAAAAGCGGCTCTTTGGGGAACAGGATCTGAGGCATTCCGACACATGCACCGCCATGGTCCCCTTTTTGGTTTCAAACTGTACACATCCTTGCATGAGTCAACCACTGTAGCCATGTGGCCGTGGGGAACACACAGTGATGAAATAAACACTGCATAAAAAGAAAACCCTCACTCATTGGAGGGGTCATCATTTTGATCTGATAAACTTATGGTGACGTCAGTTTTATCTAAAAACCTTATGAAAATTTTGTTACATGTATGTACCTGCATTTTGCAACAAAGGACTGCAATCATCAAAAGTGACAATGGTTAAAAGTTGCAAGCTCAAAAATTATGCGAGGAGAGCATTACCACACATGCCCGTAATTGGCCACTATCAAATGCACAGTGCCCAAACAAAGCGCGGTAATTCATGCAAGCAGCATATCATTCCATTTTACTTTTTCATTATCTTTAGCTTGTGTGCACTACTCACAGATTTACCAATTACAAACCAACTACTGCCGGCAATTTCCAGAAATGTGTCATTTGACACATCTTTGGAATCTGCAATTTTTTTTTATTGTCTTTGTCAAATGGCAGCAGATCATTTTCAGACGGATTTAGTGCCACTATATTTTTTTAATCAGGTAAGCTTCTCAACAACAAACATTTTATAATTAGCTACATGTTATAGCTACAAATGACAAACCTGCCCCAAGGAAATACTTTTTTAAAAACTCAACCTTGACTGCTCTGTTGGACATGTTCTGAGGCAGAGTGCAGCACTTGACTCCTTGCTGGATCACAGGAGCAGTAGAACGCCCACTTCCAGGTCCCACTGAAGCACATAGCTCTCCTGGTTACCATTACATATCTGCTGCCCTGCACATTTGAACAAGGACAATTTCAGAATGTTGCAGTACAATTTAATCATAATTCATAAAACAACATTCAACATGTTAATGTTAACAGGAAGAACACTGTAGGGCCAAATTGTACACTGTAGCACAGTGACATTTCTTATCACGTGAGACAGGGTGAGTTGAATGGCAGGATTTGCTTTTGCAGTGGAAACCAAAACGATCATCCTATGCCATACTTGTTGATGCATTTTGCATATTATAAAAGTACCAGGTACAAGATCTTCATTTCTTTAATTCAAATCATCTACACTTCAAAATACCCTTCATTAAACTTCTCTACCTGTTTTTGTTCTTCAGTGATTAATTGCACATTTGCTTTTTTGCTTACTTCCGATTGTCTTTTCAAAATTTGAGTTTCTGGGCAGATCCATTGGGGTAGGGGGACACGCATGGGGGTGCACAAACCCCACGCCATGGCTTTGTGAGGTGGTGTGTCATAACAAAACTTCACAAACAGGTTTGAAAAGTATCACACACCCCCCCTTTTGGACCTGGATCCGCCCCTGCTTGTACTTCCTGAACTGTGGGTAATCAGATCAAAACCAATCAGTTATAATTTTTTAATTCTTTTTTTTGTCACAATTATCCTATCGCGGTAGAAATTAATCGCGTCAACGCAGCTTGTGAAATATTGTCCAATTACATGATATACAATGGACGCGGAACGCACAAAAACGTGAAAAAAAAACTTAGTGTACAAAAACTCCATAGGGTTGTCTAAGGGGCGTGGCTACCTCGCAAACGGTGATAGGTCAATTCAGTCATTTGTGTATTGTTTTTTATTTGATTAAGTTTTACTTAATACAATCAGATCATGGGTAAGTTTCATTAAAAATGTTGTACTGTTATGCCATAATTGATTGAAGTCTGAACGTGCAAGCAAAAATGTTGTATTTAGTGCATGTTTATAGGCACAATGCCATAGGCTACGGTCGTGTCTCTGAAATTTTGTTATTTAATCCTTGTGCTGTACATACAATGTACATGTACTTTCAGAACTGTAAGGTATGTAGAAAGACCACTTGAAGTTGTACTTGTAGTTTGGAGTTCGGAAAAAAATGAGAATTTTGTGCTACAGTAACTTCAATTGGTCTTTCTGTAAGGTTTGTAAAAACCTTACAATTCTGAAAGGACATACATTCTCTATCAACTTACCTCAATTGAGTGGTTTTCAGAATTGTATCTATTCAGTAGAAACTTTGTGAAGTGCTCATCACATGGGGAGATGGAGTTAGTTTCTAACAGCAACTGACGGTAGATTTCAGGTGCCTCAAGTACCTCTACTTCACCATGGCCATATTCTGAAATTTAAAAAGAACAAGTTCCAGTCTAATGGTAGTTAATACAGTCAAATGATGCAATGCTCGGTGCTTGTACGTGTGTGTGTGTGAAGCCTTGTGCATGGTTGTCCATTGCATTGCATTACTTGTACATGGTTGTGACACTACACATGTATGAAGCCTTGTGCATGGTTGTCCACTGCCCAGCATTACTTGTACATGGTTGTGACACTACACGTGTATGAAGCCTTGTGCATGGTTGTCCATTGCCTAGCATTACTTGTACATGGTTGTGACACTACACGTGTGTGAAGCCTTGTGCATGGTTGTCCATTGCCTAGCATTACTTGTACATGGTTGTGACAATACACGCATATGAAGCCTTGTCCATGGTTGCCATTGTCTAGCATTACTTGTACACATGGTTGTGACACTACACGTGTATGAAAACTTGTGCATGGTTGTCCATTGCATTGCATTACTTGTACATGGTTGTGACACTACACGTGTATGAAGCCTTGTGCATGGTTGTGAATTGCCTAGCATTACTTGTACATGGTTGTGACACTACACGTGTATGAAGCCTTGTGCATGGTTGTCCTTGCCTTGCATTACTTGTACATGGTTGTGACACTACACTGTATGAAGCCTTGTGCATGGTTGTCCATTGCCTAGCATTACTTGTACATGGTTGTGACACTACACATGTATGAAGCCTTGTGCATGGTTGTCCACTGCCTAGCATTACTTGTACATGGTTGTGACACTACACGTGTATGAAGCCTTGTGCATGGTTGTCCACTGCCTAGCATTACTTGTACATGGTTGTGACACTACACGTGTGTGAAGCCTTGTGCATGGTTGTGAAGTGCTAGCATTACTTGTCCATGGTTGTGACACTACACGTGTGTGAGCCTTGTGCATGTTGTCCATTGCCTAGCATTACTTGTACTGGTTGTGACACTACACGCATATGAAGCCTTGTGCATGGTTGTCCATTGCCTAGCATTACTTGTACATGGTTGTGACACTACACGTGTATGAAGCCTTGTGCATGGTTGTCCATTGCATTGCATTACTTGTCCATGTTGTGACACTACACGTGTGTGAAGCCTTGTGCATGGTTGTCCATTGCTTAGCATTACTTGTACATGGTTGTGACACTACACATGTATGAAGCCTTGTGCATAGTTGTCCTTGCTTAGCATTACTTGTATAATTATGGTTGTGACACTACACATGTACTTCTATGAAGCCTTGTGAATGGTTGTCAATTGCTTAGTCAGCAAAAAATCACAATTTTTCTTTGGCGATAGTTCAAGGTGTAGAACATAAGCAGTTTTAAGCACAAGCATTTGTATTTTTTTTGCAAACAACAGATAAGCTGAAATTCGGATTTACACTGAGATGATATAGTGTTCAACTACTTATGAAATATCCATTGAAAGGGATTCCTAGATATTGAAATGAATGCATTGATTTGGGGATGTTTTCAAAAATTTCTTCC
>NW_022145170.1:0-4072 GCF_000002235.5 Strongylocentrotus purpuratus | reverse complement strand
GTTTCTTGATGTTATTGTGATCTTGTTGTATGTACTAGTGACATAATATAGTAAATTTTAATGAGTTGTAGTTTCAATAATCATACTGTGGATTTGAATGTGTTCAGTAAGTAGATGTTTTGTGTCCTTGCAATTTGTTATGTGTTCATCATACTTGTTTCTATTAATAGAAAATGAATTTGGAGTCTTACTTATTGCCCATTGCAAATGATGAGTAAATGAATGTTATGTGTGATCTAAGCTTAGCTTCTGATAGGAACTGCTCAGGACACTCAACAAATCTTCATCAGTTGAATTTCATTTCAGTGTAGACTTAAAGAGTTTATTTTTTCCTGCATGAACCATAATATACCAGAGTCAGTAATATTAAGAGGTTACCTGTTTTCTTGAAGCGGAAACTCTGATAACGTTTGCCATGGTTATTGATGTTTGTGTTTTATTTATAAGTTTCATTTGTTTCCTGAGTCATTTCAGAAATACATACAGTTTAAAACCTTTACAGTTTTGATTATTCACTCAGATTTCAGGAGTAACAGTTATTAAATGCATGGTGTTAATTTATACATTTTTTCTTCAAAACATTTTACAGTGATGTACAGCATTATTAGGTCATGTTTTGTTTTTTGATAAAGAGCACAGCTTGTAGAAAAGACACAGATTTTCGAATTTTATTTTTAGCCAAGGACTGTACAGCTTTACAAAAGGTTATTAATTTGTCTAATTCTGTAAGGAAAACTGTGATGTTGTACAAAAGCAAATTCTTCATGTTTATTTAACCATATATCTTTGGTAAGAAAAGGAAATAATTCAATCTTCTGCTGTAAAATATATCGAGGAATGAAGTGGCTTTTGTACACCTGCTGGAGTTATCTGCCTTCAATTTATGGTTGACATAAAGAAGGATTGCATCTTTCATTTTTTTTTTCAATACTCAGTGGAAATATATTATCCAGTATTACTTTGTATATCCTTGGCAGATTTATCTAGCACAATGCAACAAATCATAATCGGATTTGTATTTTTGAAAATAGAAAAGTAACTTGAAAAAAGACAATTGTAGAATGATTCTTTGCAGCTTCAGTTGTAACAATTCTACATCAAAGTTAATCTTTGAAATCGTCATCCAGATTTCCATAAAAAACTTAAGTTGTGAAAAGAGCCCTCCTATTGTTATATTTTTGGGTGTGTATTCATTCATAATGCTGCTGTCATCCTTTTTAATGTACACACCATACCACGAAATAGATAGAAGAAATAGAAATTATACTACTTTGTTAAACTTTTGTTGAACACCTAGCTTTTTATTTTGTTATACTTTGACTATTTGCTGCTTAATGCTTATTCAGGTGCTTGACTGTTCTTTTTGTGACCAAAACTGCAATATTTAAAGGCCTCTAGAATACAAGATTTCACAAAATAAAAGTTTCAAAGAACTTCAAGAGGATGTGTTTTGTATTTTGTTTATAGACAAATATGTTTACTGTTGATTGTAATGTCAATTTTCGCTGTGTCGTGATGTGAAATAACTGTTCATAAGATTCAAATCAGTTCAAATTAACATTGATTTTGTTCAAACTTCTCTCCAAATTAGGAACATACCGAGAGATTTGCTTTATGTGGAGAATTTGAAGCATGTGGAGAATGTCCTTGTCCGTTTTGTTAATATAGAGCAGAGTGACATTATTATTATTATTATTAAAATGTCTTTAAGTGAACTTGTATTTTCGGGGACATTCAAATTAGTGCTCTCTCTTGGAAGAGCCATGGTGAAGATATTGAGATGCTATATGTGAGGTGGAATAAGAAAAGGACTTTCTCAAACGACGAATTCTGCGGAGGGTGATTTAGAGAGAAAAATATGATGATTTTGATGAAGATAATGATGAAGATTAAGAGGAGTAGGACAAGTAAGTGGAGATGGTTGGAGGGGACGGAGAAGAGGGAAGAACAGGGTGAGTTTGACGAGAATAGAGAGGAGGCCTCTCTATTCTCGTCAAACTCACCCTGTTCTTCCCTCTTCTCCGTCCCCTCCAACCATCTCCACTTACTTGTCCTACTCCTCTTAATCTTCATCATTATCTTCATCAAAATCATCATATTTTTCTCTCTAAATCAACCCTCCGCAGAATTCGTCGTTTGAGAAAGTCCTTTTCTTATTCCACCTCACATATAGCATCTCAATATCTTCACCATGGCTCTTCCAAGAGAGAGCACTAATTTGAATGTCCCCGAAAATACAAGTTCACTTAAAGACATTTTAATAATAATAATAATAATGTCACTCTGCTCTATATTAACAAAACGGACAAGGACATTCTCCACATGCTTCAAATTCTCCACATAAAGCAAATCTCTCGGTATGTCCTAATTGGAGAGAAGTTTGAACAAAATCAATGTTAATTTGAACTGATTTGAATCTTATGAACAGTTATTTCACATCACGACACAGCGAAAATTGACATTACAATCAACAGTAAACATATTTGTCTATAAACAAAATACAAAACACATCCTCTTGAAGTTCTTTGAAACTTTTATTTGTGTGAAATCTTGTATTCTAGAGGCCTTTAAATATTGCAGTTTTGGTCACAAAAAGAACAGTCAAGCACCTGAATAAAAGCATTAAGCAGCAAAAATAGTCAAAGTATAACAAAATAAAAAGCTAGGTGTTCAACAAAAGTTTAACAAAGTAGTATAATTTCTATTTTTCTATCTATTTCGTGGTATGGTGTGTACATTAAAAAGGATGACAGCAGCATTATGAATGAATACACACCCCAAAATATAACAATAGGAGGGCTCTTTTTCACAACTTAAGGTTTTATGGAAATCTGGATGACGATTTCAAAGATTAACTTTGATGTAGAATTGTACAACTGAAGCTGCAAAGAATCATTCTACAATTGTCTTTTTCAAAGTTACTTTTCTATTTCAAAAATACAAATCCGATTATGATTTGTTGCATTGTGCTAGATAAATCTGCCAAGGATATACAAAAGTAATACTGGATAATATATTTCCACTGAGTATTGAAAAAAAAAAATGAAAGATGCAATCCTTCTTTATGTCAACCATAAATTGAAGGCAGATAACTCCAGCAGGTGTACAAAAGCCACTTCATTCCTCGATATATTTTACAGCAGAAGATTGAATTATTTCCTTTTTCTTTACCAAAGATATATGGTAAATAAAACATGAAGAATTTGCTTTGTACAACATCACAGTTTCCTTACAGAATTAGACAAATAGTAATAACCTTTTGTAAAGCTGTACAGTCCTTGGCTAAAAATAAAAATTCGAAAATCTGTGTCTTTTCTACAAGCTGTGCTCTTTATCAAAAAACAAAACATGAACCTAATAATGCTGTACATCACTGTAAAATGTTTGAAGAAAAAATGTATAAATTAACACCATGCATTTAATACTGTTACTCCTGAAATCTGAGTGAATAATCAAAACTGTAAAGGTTTAAACTGTATGATTTCTGAAAATGACTCAGGAAACAAATGAAACTATAAATAAAACACAAACAATCAATAAACCATGGCAAACGTTATCAGAGTTCCGCTTCAAGAAAACAGGTAACCTCTTAATATTACTGACTCTGGTATATTATGGTTCATGCAGGAAAAAAATAAACTCTTTAAGTCTACACTGAAATGAATTCAACTGATGAAGATTTGTTGAGTGTCCTGAAGCAGTTCCTATCAGAAGCTAAGCTTAGATCACACATAACATTCATTTACTCATCATTTGCATGGGCAATAAGTAAGACTCCAAATTCATTTTCTATTAATAGAAACAAGTATGATGAAAACACATAACAAATTGCAAGGACACAAAACATCTACTTACTGAACACATTCAAATCCACAGTATGATTATTGAAACTACAACTCATTAAAATTTACTATATTATGTCACTAAGTACATTAAAACAAGATCACAATAACATCAAGAAACAAAGATTGATACCTATTTACAACAAAATCTTCTATTGCACTATTTATTTAAGTATAAATAATTTAAGAGACATTATATAAAGAAATTAAATTATAATCTTACAGACATT
>NW_022145169.1:0-4076 GCF_000002235.5 Strongylocentrotus purpuratus | reverse complement strand
CAATTCATCTTTGAATAATGTCCGCATCTTCCAAAGCCTGCAAAGTCTTTTTCTGAAATTAATCCTTCACTTGCCTTTCCACCCTGGAGTCTACACCCACAAGGCAACAATGAAACCCAACATCTGAAAATTGAATTATTACAAACGAATTTTCTGTGATGTAAACAATTTCAATGTAGCAACTTTACCTGCAAGGACACACGAGTCAATTTCCCACAAGCAACCTGGGGCACCAAGCGCGCAAGCTGAATGAACCCCGTGAAGAACAATGTCCATATTTTCATCAATTTACAATAATCTCTCAGAATTAGAATTTGGTTGTCGATTTCTTCACGAGATTGCCTATCATGCTGGAACAAATTGCCTGTAATGCAGGCACGGCCCTTTACTCGTACCGTTGGCACCATGCTGCATTGGATGCGTAATTCATTTTAACACGGTGCATCATTATTGTGCATTGCACCCCATCATAGATTACTGCACGATTACGTTATCGCGGGATATAAGTGTCTCTTTTTTCATTCCGCGTCGACGTTTACAGAGATTTGGGAATTTAATTTAAAGTGGACTTTTTGCTTGTCCCACAGAGTGGCAAGCCTACGTCCGTTGCACCTATCTCACTGACTGACAGACGGCTACAGTACTCGGCTATCGTATAGGATTAAGCTGTACGCTGAGGAATGGGCTAAATCCAACCAAATGAGTACGCATGCAGATGCATGAAAAACTTCCAGTCAATCCAGAGAATAGCCATTCTGAATCAGATGAATAGAATTGTGTGGGCTGTGGGGCAAGCTTTGCTAGTCTTGCCTCGTCTAGTTTCTGAGACAATTGGTCCGTAGAGTATTAGCGACAGAAGTATGCCTTTTGCATCCCCCCTCCCATGACACAAGGCTTAGATGTGCACGGGATAATCCTCACCACAAATACCCCAGGTAGTAATATCCGGCCATCCGATCATAATAAGAATCATAATCATAAAATCTCATCTCCAACGATCGAAGATGGTACAAGAAAACCACCGGTCTGTCGGCGGTGCGAGCTTGCGGGGGAAATCAATGCCTGATATCTATCCCTCTCGGGTCGCGGCTGTGTCACACATTAATGGCGAGTCTATTTCACACTTGGGTGTTTTTGCCAGATGCCGTACTATACTTCGTACCACGGCCACCACAGTCTCATCTTGCACATCGTGATCTGCACGTGCTATACAGACCAGCAAGGTGTCCACTTGTCTGTATTCACTCAAATTTAACCACTTTTTTCTGCCCTCTGACGCCAGTGTCTTGGTGTCACCGAGTTCCTTTTGCACGCGAAGGCGAGGGTTACATGCACCCGGACATATTCTACACCACAGCAGTCAACTGTTATCTTATATCGTTCCAATAAGTGTAAAATATAAAGGAACTTACTCTGCAAGAAATAAATGAAATCGCTGCAGTGTAACCTTTAGAAACTGCAATCTTTCCTGCCAAACGTAAAACTCACAAACAGTTAATGTTAAAGTTGCAGTTCAGTCGCGAGGTGCGCGTGTCAGCCCTACACGCGCGACCAACGCAGAGCTAATTTATATGCAAACCAGTGTATAGCCTATACAATAATTATTTGCATGCAACACCGTGTATCTACGAGGTAATTTATGCAATGCATTGTATATAAAGAAAACGGTTTATTTTTACAGAACGGCCGTTTTTTACCAATTTTTATATCTAAGACACGATATAACAATCATTTCTATAGACTGGACACGTGGCCGTTCTATAGACCAACGACATTAAAGTATTAAGACACGACGTAAGAATAATGTTTTAACGGCGCCCTTGTGTCTCCCCCTCATATAAAAAAAAATCGTACCTGACCTCTTGTGATTCCTGACAGAGCAGCATGCTGCTGAAGTATACCAAAACATACGCTAATTCTGCTTACTTAATTTGTTTACTACTGTTTTTGTTGGATCTAGAAGGACCAGAATGCTTTCTAGCCATCGGTCAATGGACAGTATATTTTGCTTCAATCAGGGGCGGCGGAACCGGGGGGGGGGGGGGGGCGTTTGCCCCCCAGATTTTCCCAAGTGCCCCTTTTGCGGCCATAAATGTGCCCCCTCAGCATAGCAGTGTCCCCTCAAGATACAACAAAAATGCCCTTAAAGTATCTTACTATTTCTTAGAAGTAACCATTTCCCACAAATGGTATAGATATTTTTGATATAAACGAGGAATATGAAAACCAAGTCCAAAACCATACAATACGCCCTGAAAAGGGGCACATAATGCGTATTTTAGCATATAACCCCCCCCCCCCCCCCCCCACCCACCCACTATTTGATTTTACGGAGGCCAAGTGTCCGTGAAAAAAAACGTGTCGACATTTCAGCACGGGTTTGCAAGTGCCCCTTTTTGGTGATATGCCCCCCAGTTTCAAACCCGCTCCGCCGCCGCTGGCTTCAATAATTAGTCGTTCCAGGTTGTAATTATAGTACAAAGAACTAACCTCGAGTTACGCCTGGAAATTATGCGCAGTTTGAGAGCTTGCGCGCATGCGATTGTGTGTAGGGAAAGCATTTGTTTTTTTACACTAGAATAATGTAGACTACTATTTGCCCGTGCGTAATTCATCAAGCTCCTCTGGGAAGAAAAACGGAAGAAAACACAGAAAAAAATTCCCATTTTCCCGCCAACAACATTCTTGTGAACTACGATTTCTGGTAAAATGTAACTAGTTTATGAAAAATATATATTAAATATTTCCCCCGTCTAATTTAATATTATACACATTCGTGCCAAAAGAAACTGTTCTCCTAAAGCCAACCACACATCGTCTCTTTGAATCTATTTTTATGACTGAAAACAATACTTGCTTGAATCATGCCTTTGTGCTTGAAAAGGCCATGAACAGACAATAGGCACTCACGTGTGAAGACAGACATACATTATATTACCAAGTGTTGGGGACAGTCACGCACAAACGCGACTGATCCAGCACGAAATTATCTTTGTATAAATTTAAAAAGGAAAAGAGGTCACCAATGCCTTATCTTGTCAGAGGTGAGGCCAGAACATCGCGCAGTTTCCTTCAGTCTAATCCTGAGTCGACGTGGTGTTATGTTCGGTAGGGCGGCTTGCTGACGCGATGAGCCAGAACACGAAGATTTTCTTTAACTCGCTAGCCGCCGAGTGCTCTGAGAGGCAATTGAACTCCGCGCTTTTTGCATGTCGCACTTCACATGCCTTGTCATCATCTAGTGGACGGGATATCGGTCGCGTGTGTTTGTGCATGACTAGAGGAAAGAAATGAGAAAAAGCAGCTTCGCGGCAAGTCCACCGCTTGGAGCCACCGCGCGCTGATTGGCCAAGAGATTCCGAGCACATGTCCGCTAGATATGCTACAGGCAAATTCGCTAATCAATTCAAATTTTACGCGCGTATGCGCAGAAGCGCAAGAATCGTATTGTTGGTGATGATGATAATACGAGCATTTTAGTTGAATCCCTCAAATTACATTTTTATATTGGTGCTTTCCTTTTTGAAGGGTGAAAACCTTCGAAAGCAGCTGTAGAAACCATATCTTGGAAAGGTGTGGGACGTAATAAATTATAATTACAGGAAGTTAACGCAACTTGAGCATTTATCCAATGGGCGCTAGTAATCAGTGGTGCGCGCGCGTGTATGACATTTTCTAACGAACCGGATACAGCAAACTACCACCCGTGTAAAACGCGCGCGTATGCAATACAGTTGCTATCATAATCATAGACATCAGAATATATTTCTATGATCATAATGCGGGGCGTTCATACGCTTGCGTTAAAGTCTTCACCCGATATAATGTTCGTACTGAGGATGTCACACGACGAAAGCGTTGATCTGCGATATATATCTGTATAATTAAACACTTCGCCCACAGATATATTTACTTTTTCTAAACCGAGCATTTTTTGTAATTATTCTGGACACAAAAACGAAATTTCAGCTTCCTCCTCTAATGTTTCTCTTTTTTTGCACGAGAAGTTCATACACTGCTGGATAGTAAAGTCGTAATGCAATGAAGACGTCCTTCAATAGGGCTAGGGTGATGAT
>NW_022145168.1:0-4077 GCF_000002235.5 Strongylocentrotus purpuratus | reverse complement strand
AGAGAGGCCACATAAAGCTTATTCTCGATCATAACCCCATCTAAAAACACGTTAAAATTGTGCAGCAGCAGGATTCCAGTCAAACCAGTGAGTTTGGCGGTTTGAGACATCATCTTTTATTGAAAACAAAAACTTTTTCATTTTGCCGACGCGCATGGCTATGGCGAGGCGCGCGCATACCAGAAACAGGAGACTTTTTTTTGGGGGGGGGGGCCTTAAGTAAGTTGATGTATGGTTACAAGTCAAATGATACAAGTTAATACAATTATGGAATAATCATGAAACTCAATACCACTACAAAAATGGAACAACTTTACTAAAACTAATCATTATAATTGCAAATCAATAAAGCTCAAAAGTGAACAGATTGAAATTTGAAAAAATGGGTTCCACACCAAGTTGAAAGCACAAAGGATCATTTGTTTTCACGATTGTGTTCGTTTCCAATAACAACACCACTCAAAATCCAAAGAGGAATGTTTAAAACCTAACCTGTTGAAGTTTAAACTCAGCGGATACTACACTTTTCCATAAACAGTGCCGAGTTAAGTGAGTTAACCCCCCCCCCCCACCCGTTAACCCCAAGTTCCATAGGAAACGTTATTTTTTTCCCTCATAGTACAAGACGGTTCAGACACCAATGATGATGACAGACGACCAATCAGAAATGACGGGCATGCCCATGACGACCATAGAGGACACCACCATGGGTACCATGGGAACCACACCCGAGCCCGAGGTCATCCTGGTGTCCAAGGGCGGGTACCAGGATCGCAGCAACGTGCTGGGTTGGTGGTGTTCTCCTGTGCCTTCGGCATCGTGCTGGGTCGTATGGGACCGCAGGGGAACCAGTGAAAGCCTTCGCCAACTCCATGATGGAGACCATTATGAGGACTGGTGCGAGGCATCATCTGGTGAGAAAACAACCATCTTCACGACGTTGGTGGCAGCAGACTCACTTTTTTTAAGTTGAAGTCTTAAGCGACAGTCACAGGTCATGCGTTGTTTTTCACGATCTCTGGGAAAAGAAAGTTAGGGTTGTGGTATTTCATCAATTTCGGAAGATAAAACCCAACAGCGCTACGTCAAGAAAAACAAAAAAAAACATGCATGCGGGTAATGAAAGCGCCCTCTGTAGCTGAATCGTCATCACTAATACAGAACTTTAATTCCCATTATGATATCAGGGATTTTCCAAACCTACTAAATATGAATAAAAAGAAGAAGCTTGAACAGATCTCAGAAGCTGCGGCCTAACTGTTGCCCCCTGTAGCCCATACGTTATGTAGGCCCCTCATGATGTACAAGTCTGTGCTTAAAAATACACAACTTCTCACGTGGTCCTGACTGCCAATTGACTGATTCCCATTATTGTTGAACGTCATTTGATGCATGGAGCATTTTATGCATGTCGAACACCCAATTTGTGTGCAGTACAGTGCCAGCTCTAATGCGAATTTTCTACAACTGCAATAAATTGGTAGCTCTGGTCAGCCTGGGACGGCAGGTGTTGTTAATTGCGAGGGCCTAAGGGACAAAGTGACTGATTGCCAAAAAAAGGCATTTGCAGAAGTTTGTTACTTACCAATCAAGAGCCATGACCATTTCTGGAGCTGCTTTCTGCAGCTAAAAATCAATTTTTAGTACCTCTTAAATATCTTACTCTATTTATAATTTCAGCGCAATTTTTGGGTGTATTAAAAGTTTTCATGACTGTGTCTTCTTCTTTTTTTCTCTCCACTTGTTCAGGATTTCGCCCATCGGCATTTTCTTCTTGATCTGGGTAAGATCCTCGGCATGGATGACTGGGTGACGGTCTTCAGCCAGATCGGCCTGTACTCAGCCACCGTGATCTCGGGTCTTCTCATTCACGGACTTCTTGTCTTGCCGCTCCTCTTCGTCATCTTCACTCGCAAGAATCCCTTCGCCTTCATCAAGGGCGTGTCCCCGGCCCTCATGACCGCCTTCGCTACTGCCTCAAGGTGGGATACGCTGTCGATCCGGAGTTGTGATTGCGAATTTGCAGCGAGTGTACTTGCCGAGCTGCGGTGACCGCGCTGAATTGGCGTTCGCGTTCGAGCCGAGTATGAACTGGTATCACATAACAATTTGGGACCCCAATGAAATCTTCTCACCTCTATTAGCTTAAAGAATTGTGCGCAATAGGCCTAATTTCACATTATGCATCTTAACGCAAGCACTTTTAATGAGACCATCACTTGTGCCAAATAAGATAGGTATACTAGCGAAAAAAAAATGTTAAAGAAACAAAACACAATGCAAAGACAACCATTTGTCCTACTAGAGCAACTACAAATTATGCATCGATCTTGATCATAAAATCTTGTTTCATTTCTTTCCAGTTCGGCTACTTTGCCCCTGACTATCACCTGCCTGGAACAGAACAATCGCATCGACAAGCGCGTCACACGCTTCATGTTACCTATCGGCGCCACCATTAACATGGACGGCACCGCCCTCTATGAAGCGGTAGCCGCCATCTTCATCGCCCAAGTCAACATTTTGGAGATGGATGTGGCCACTGTCATACTATCAGGTAAATTAGAACGGAAGATAGAAAGTAGAGAGCTGGACTATCTTATACTAAGTGAGAAATGATAAATTTAAAAAAAAGTTTTCCCAAAACGGCTTGCCTCATGTATATGGCACGAGATATTTCTTTGACTACGTATTCATACAAAGATTTTTCACGCAGAGACGTCAAAACTAAAGTTACAACTATGGAAATAAAACAAAGGTAGGGCTATGACATCAAACTTTGTCAGTCTTGTCGGACGAAATGTAAAACTTGTTTTCAAACTTGCAACACTATCGCAACAAATAGCAATCATAAAGGTTCTAAGTTTCCGTGTGCCATCAATTCTGTCACAGCATAACCTTCATTAAAATTATGTTCTTAGTCTCATTACTTCTGTCACAGCGTAACGGCCGTTACAGGTTTCAAGTTTTGTATGTCATTGCTTTTATCACAGCGTAACGGCCACTTGGCTAGTATTGGTGGCTGCTGGCGTTCCGCAGGCTGGCCTTGTCACGTTGGTCATTGTACTCAACGCGGTTGGCCTACCACTGAAGACGTCACACTCATCATCGTCATTGATTGGTTCCTGTAAGTACTCATTTGAATATCATGTGATGCACGTCACAGTTTGGTCATGTCAGCAAGCACTTATTTGAATATTACGTCACAGTTTGTACAAGTACTTATTATAATATCATGCCACAGTTTTTAAGCTGTTAAAAATAGAACTAACTGCCATGCGACCATTCTAAAAAAACGATTCTTCTTCACATTTTCAAGATCTAGAGAAAACAAAAACAACTTTGCTAACGTGTTCACCATCTGTATAGCAGGCATAGAGGGTAAAATTATTTTTTTAACACATTTTCAACGATTATGTTTTTATTCAACTCCAGGGATCGGATCCGCACCACCGTGACGTAGCCGGGATTCCTTTGGAGCGGGCATCGTCCATTACCGGTCTGAGACCAACTGGCGAAGATGGATCGTCTCCATGGTAACGACAACAAGGACTTCCCTACCGGACGTAGACACCGAATATCTCCCTAAACTCAAAGAGTTTAACACCAAGCTGTAAAGAAAATCACGATTTTACAGAAATCACGTGTTACAACTGAAAGCATTGTATTCTAAATCTGAGGTTTTTTTCTAATAGAAGTACCAATATTTTTTTTGAGAGAGCTTTGGAAAACAGTTAAAGCTTGCGTTCAAAAGGACGTCAGGAACAGTCTATCTGAAGCCTTTAAAGGTGTTATTCTTCAGGATATTTCATATTTGCTAGGAAAAGCAAAATATATTTCTGCAAAATATCTATGCAACAAATGTAAATTTGCATAAACTCATTTGTATATAATCACAAATGCATGTAGTTTGATTCGGTGTTATCTTTTACCCTTAATTGGAGTACTTGAGTGTTTATGCAGTAACTTTATTTTGCGTTAAACATAAATGAAACAAAAATAGATTAACGCATGTTACTGAAGCTCCTTTCTGCATAACCATGTGTTGTACAACATCTCTCCAAAAATGTAACAAAA
>NW_022145167.1:0-4077 GCF_000002235.5 Strongylocentrotus purpuratus | reverse complement strand
AATTGAAGGTGCCACCTGACATCACCTGATTGCTGTCACCATCTGTACAACTGATGTTATTTGCAGTTAAGGTGTCCACATTATCCGTAGCTGACGGTGAAGGTGACCACAAATTAAGCAGTCGAAACTCCAGCGTCCGTGGATTTATCGTGACTAGTTAGGACATGTGATGTTAGGGTTCTCAGTATCTGTACGGAAGCTAAAGTCAAGTAGAAGAGAAAAAGCTGGATGCAAAAAAACAAAGCTGTCCTTTTATTAATAAAACACAACCAATTTAGAACATTTAATCGGAGCTTTGATGTCGATAGTCCTGAATTAATGTCGTCAAGGACTTGTTTGGCGGTCGTAAACTGTAACTGGTTCAACTGTTTCTCATGGTTTAGCATTTTCAAAAACAAGAGCCATTACTCGTCTACCGATGATTCCTACGGTGACATGCCTATCCGAGTTCAAAGCGGCATCAGATACCAGTGCAGGTGACTCTTGTTTCTGCCCAAATTGAAGGTGCCCTTGACCATCACCTCATTGCTGTCACCATCTGTACAACTGATGTTACTTGCAGTTAAGGTGTCCACATTATCTGTAGCCGACGTACTGGTGACCACGTAACTGAAGCAGTCGAAACGCCAACGTCCGTGGACACGTCCGTGACTGAGTTAGGACATGTGACGTTAGGATTCTCTGTATCTGTATGCAGCATAGAATCAAATAAAAGTGAATAAGCTTGATGTACAAGAAAAACAACTGCCTCTTTTGTGAGTAAAGACAACCAATTAATTACATTTTTATCGGAGCTTTGAAAAAATTCGCTAGTCCTGAAATTATTGTCGTCAGGGGCATGCTTGGCGGTCGTAACAAATAACTGGTTCGAATGTTTCTCATTCGTTTAACATTTTCAAGAACAAAGAACCACTACTTACCGATGATTTCCATGGTGAACATGCACGTATCTGAGTTCCCAGCGGCATCAGATACAGTGCATGTGACTGTCGTAGTGTCCAAATTGAATTGCCACCTGATATCACCTGATTGCTGTCACCATCTGTACAACTGATGTTACTTGCAGTTAAAGTGTCCACATTATCCGTAGCCGACGGTGCAGGTGACCACGTAATGGAAGCAGTCGAAACTCCAGCGTCCGTGGATATATCCGTGACTGAGTTAGGACATGTGATGTTAGGGTTCTCAGTATCTGTAAGGAAGCATAAAGTCAAGTAGAAGAGAAAAAGCTAGATGCAAAAAACAAAGCTGCCCCTTTTATTTATAAAGACAAACCAATTTAGAACATTTATCGGAGCTTATGTCGATAGTCCTGAAATTAATGTCGTCAATGACTTGTTTGGCGGTCGTAACTATAACTGGTTCAACTGTTTCTCATGGTTTAGCATTTTCAAAAACAAAGAGCCATTACTCAGTCTTACCGATGATTTCTCCGTGAACATGCACGTATCTGAGTTCAAAGCGGCATCAGACACAGTGCAGGTGACTCTTGTTGTGCCAAATTGAAGGTGCCACCTGACATCACCTCATTGCTGTCACCATCTGTACAACTGATGTTACTTGCAGTTAAGGTGTCCACATTATCTGTAGCCGACGTACTGGTGACCACGTAACTGAAGCAGTCGAAACGCCAACGTCCGTGGACATGTCCGTGACTGAGTAAGGACATGTAATGTTAGGATTCTCTGTATCTGTATGCAGCATAGAATCAAATAAAAGTGAATAAGCTGGATGACAAGAAAACAACTGCCTCTTTGTGAGTAACGACAAGCAATTAATTCATTTAATCGGAGCTTTGAAAAAATTCGCTAGTCCTCAAATTATTGTCTTCAGGGGCATGCTTTTGCGGTCGTAACAAATAACTGGTTCGAATGTTTCTCATTCGTTTACATTTTCGAGAACAAAGAACCACTACTTACCGATGATTTCCATGGTGAACATGCACGTATCTGAGTTCCCAGCGGCATCAGATACAGTGCAGGTGACTGTCGTAGTGTCCAAATTGAATGTGCCACCTACATCACCTGATTGCTGTCACCATCTGTACAACTGATGTTACTTGCAGTTAAAGTGTCCACATTATCCGTAGCTGACGGTGCAGGTGACCACGTAATGGAAGCAGTCGAAACTCCAGCGTCCGTGGATATATCCGTGACTGAGTTAGGACATGTGATGTTAGGGTTCTCAGTATCTGTAAGGAAGCATAAAGTCAAGTAGAAGAGAAAAAGCTGGATGCAAAAAACAAAGCTGTCCCTTTTATTAATAAAGACAAACCAATTTAGAACATTTAATCGGAGCTTATGTCGATAGTCCTGAAATTAATGTCGTCAAGGACTTGTTTGGCGGTCGTAAACTATAACTGGTTCAACTGTTTCTCATGGTTTAGCATTTTCAAAAACAAAGAGCATACTCAGTCTTACCGATGATTTCTACGGTGAACATGCACGTATCTGAGTTCAAAGCGGCATCAGACACAGTGCAGGTGACTCTTGTTGTGCCCAAATTGAAGGTGCCACCTGACATCACCTCATTGCTGTCACCATCTGTACAACTGATGTTACTTGCAGTTAAGGTGTCCACATTATCTGTAGCCGACTGTACTGGTGACCACGTAACTGAAGCAGTCGAAACGCCAACGTCCGTGGACATGTCCGTGACTGAGTTAGGACATGTAATGTTAGGATTCTCTGTATCTGTATGCAGCATAGAATCAAATAAAAGTGAATAAGCGGGATGCCAAGAAAAACAACTGCCTCTTTTGTGAGTAAGACAACAATTAATTACATTTAATCGGAGCTTTGAAAAAATTCGCTCGTCCTGAAATTATTGTCGTCAGGGGCATGCTTTGCGGTCGTCACAAATAACTGGTTCGAATGTTTCTCATTCGTTTAACATTTTCGAGAACAAAGAACCACTACTTACCGATGATTTCCTGGTGAACATGCACGTATCTGAGTTCCCAGCGGCATCAGATACAGTGCAGTGACTGTCGTAGTGTCCAAATTGAATGTGCCACCTGACATCAACTGATTGCTGTCACCATCTGTACAACTGATGTTACTTGCAGTTAAAGTGTCCACATCTCCGTAGCTGACGGTGCAGGTGACCACGTAATGGAAGCAGTCGAATCTCCAGCGTCCGTGGATATATCCGTGACTGAGTTAGGACATGTGATGTTAGGGTTCTCAGTATCTGTAAGAAGCATAAAGTCAAGTAGAAGAGAAAAAGCTGGATGCAAAAAACAAAGCTGTCCCTTTTATTAATAAAGACAAACCAATTTAGAACATTTAATCGAGCTTATGTCGATAGTCCTGAAATTAATGTCGTCAAGGACTTGTTTGGCGGTCGTAAACTATAACTGTTTCAACTGTTTCTCATGGTTCGCATTTTCAAAAACAAGAGCCATTACTCAGTCTTACCGATGATTTCTACGGTGAACAGCCCGTATCTGAGTTCAAAGAGGCATCAGACACAGTGCAGGTGACTCTGTTGTGCCCAAATTGAAGTGCCACCTGACATCACCTCATTGCTGTCACATCTGTACAACTGATGTTACTTGCAGTTAAGGTGTCCACATTATCTGTAGCCGACTGTACTGGTGACCACGTAACTGAAGCAGTCGAAACGCCAACGTCCGTGGACATGTCCGTGACTGAGTAGGACATGTGATGTTAGGATTCTCTGTATCTGTATGCAGCATAGAATCAAATAAAAGTGAATAAGCTGGATGACAAGAAAAACAACTGCCTCTTTTGTGAGTAAAGACAAACAATTAATTACATTTAATCGGAGCTTTGAAAAAATTCGCAAGTCCTGAAATAATTGTCGTCAGGGCATGCTTTGCGGTCGTCACAATAACTGGTTCGAATGTTTCTCATTCGTTTAACATTTTGAGAACAAAGACCACTACTTACCGATGATTTCCATGGTGAACATGCACGTATCTGAGTTCCCAGCGGCATCAGATACAGTGCAGGTGACTGTCGTGTAGTGTCCAAATTGATGTGCCACCTGACATCACCTGATTGCTGTCACCATCTGTACAACTGATGTTATTTGCAGTTAAAGTGTCCACAT
>NW_022145166.1:0-4087 GCF_000002235.5 Strongylocentrotus purpuratus | reverse complement strand
AAATGCCAAGGATCGTGACACGGTGGACAAAAGCACCATTTTTTCACCAAAGCATCTCCATGGTATACCTTTTCGAAAAAAGATGGACGCAAAAAAATTGGATGATGGGAAGGGCATGTATGACGTCATTATGACGTCACAGCTAATTATTACATGAAAAACATATAAATTGATAATATCTTCAGAACGACAAGCATCACAACAACAATGTGGTATCAAATAAAGGGCACAACAAGATCTTTCATTTGAGTGGTATGTCAGTGGGATGGAATGTAGTACAGGTGGGTTTTTAGCCAAAAAAGCCCGTTTTTGGTAAAAAAAACCCCTAAATTGGTGCTCAAATCATGGATTTGGGGTTTTCATTTTGGCACCTTGTTTTAACATGCAAACCGTAAGTGGTATTGTGAGTTTGGGTTCTTAAGTAGAGAGAATGGTTCAAATACTATGCCAAGAGAGTTTTTCGTAATTGATTATTGGTATCTTAAATGTTTAAAACTTATTCCAAGATAGCGGCAAAAAAATGTACATAAGTTACAGTCGTGCCCATCCCAGTGTATCTAAGTTACAGATTCATCACGTCTCGTTGTCGAGCTTGGAGGGGTTGGGCAATCTGCCGGGTGCATCTGCGATCACCATCATAGCACCAGGGTTTGTATCCTTGTAGCTTAAGACGCTGCAAGCGGTGTGGTGTACTGGCTAGGATTTTGCGCCAGATCGTAACCAATGGTTTTAATGGTCAGTGACAACAATGAAGTTGGAGCCGAATGAAGTTGCAGCAGTGCCCACAACTTCCCTCTCGATATTCGAGAATATGCTCTGGGAAGAGGATCTAAAGGCTCTTTGAGGAAAATGCGATGGATTTACCTTCCTGGGTGTTGCCCAATCCTCTTTCAGATGCATCTACTTTGAGGATGGTTTCTATACCTGTGTGTTGGAGAATCGTAGCCAGGACTGATTTGAGATGAGTGTTTAAGGGTTTTAGTAAAAGAAGCTTGATGGTCCTCTTCCCAGAGAAATGGCACATCTTTTCGAAGAAATCGCTGAAGGGAGCAATTTTGTCTGCGCAATTTGGGGTGTAGTGTGAGACATTGTTGACTATGCTAAGGAACCAGCAGTTTCCATAAGGGCGATGAGACATGCTCTTCAAGGGAGACCGCATACTGCAATGTCGTCGCGGTAATTGTTCCAACGCATCAAGGCATCTAGCTTATTTTGCCATCAATTTTTTGGGACTACATGTATTATCTTGGCTTACTGATAAGCCGATGAATGGGCGACGAAAGCTGTTAACAACCAAATTGTATGTTGTCAGTTTTTCAGACTGCCCTAGATGAGCAGACCAATACCCTGCTTTTGACGTCTAGCTTGGAGGAGAACCTTTCCAGTGCAAATTCTGGCTTGAGCTCCTCAAGAGTGGGGATCTTTAGAAAACATTATGTGTTTAGCTGCTTGGGATCCGGACACATCCTGAACGGGCCGTCTTTTTTGGCAGTTGCTGTGATAGAGCTGCACCCGTCCGTGTGATGGGAGACTTTTCGTATGACCCAGCCTTTCTCAGTCTTTTTCAGCTCGGCCTGCGGTTTTGGTTTGACATGAAAGCTGCACTTATTGGACTGAGTATCTGGCTTGAGGTGTAGGAGAGCGCGTATCTAAGTCGAAAGTATCAAACTGCGTTGGGAGCCGGTCCTTCAGGTCTTGTATGTCTCTCACCGGAGTGGTAGTGGTCAGCCCTTTGGTTCCTGTGGGGGCCTGAGGCTTTGGGGGCAGTGTGCCAGTGTAGATTTTGACCAAGAGTGTAGGGTGCGGCTCGTAGGGTACGTGCGGCTCGTATAGTAGGGAACCCATTGATAGCTGTCCTGGCACATTGACCACTTGCAACTTCTCACGTTGCCAGTCATTCTGCTGGTATACCCATAAGGTGTATCGAACCATGGCAGATGATTCTGGAAAGATTATATGCCTTCATTGGGAGGTTTGGTTTCTCCAATTGTCTCTGTGTTTTTGACGCATCAACGAACTGGTAAGGTCATTTGCACTCGAGTTTGTGTTAACCAGGGCCCAATTTCATAGCGACTTTGTGCTTACTGAGCCTTCCATCTATTTCATAGGGACCGTTAAGCAGTAAGCACAGCAAAAGCACGCTTAACCCCAGAAGAAATCTTTGCTTAAATCAGTGACGTAACAAAGAAATCTCCATGCGCGCGCAACCGTTAGCATGAAATAGTGCTTAAGCAGCAGCATGATTTTCTGCTATAGTAAGCACAACTTTTCTGCTTACTGTTCAGCAACGCTATGAAATTGGGCCCTGGTTGCAGACATGTTGCTAGAGATGATCCGGACAGATCACATCCAGTGTTCGGCGGTGCTAAGTTGTTGTGCACATCATATGTCCGATGCTGATAAGGTAATGGAGTTGAATGTTTTTGATGACTTGGAGACATCCAATCTTCTGCAGTAGCCTGAAGAGGCCTTTTCTACTGACGAAGGTCAAAGGGCTTCATCGGCTAGGTCGGCGGTCAGTACATCGGTCGTCGCTGCTCTCGGCACTTCTCCTGGAGCTGCCGTAAGTCGAAGACAATATGAAGAAGATAATGTCGATCTTTAATCTTTAAGCTCTGAAACCGCACTGCCACTCAGGGTATATGCGTTCAGCTAGCAGCTGCGATCTGTTCAGCACTACAAGGGCGAAGGCCTTCTTAACGATACTGAGCAGGGAGATTCCTCGTGTTGCACAGATCTGGGATTCACGTCCTGGCGATGTTTGAAGTATGGGCGTCTTTTTTGCCTTGAGCGGTGGATCTGTTTATTTGGGAGTGGTCTGTATTACAGTAAGCGCTGCGTGTGATGAGAACGCAGTTTCGTGAGGGTCTTCCTGTGATGATGAGATGAAGCTGAAGCCAGTGACGGATCTGAGGTGCTTCTGCAGCCTCTGCCCATTCTCAGTTAGCTTGCCAACACCAACGTGAACGATGCAGCTGGGCCAGGAGTTGTGGTCAGATCCCACTCGGGCGTTTGAAATCGCCAAGGAGGTACAGTTGTTCTACGACGAGGATACCTCTGATGGTGGTGTTGAGTTCCTCGTAAAACTGGTCCTTAGAATTTTATTGGAAGATGATAATGTTGAGACGCCTGCTATGCAATGGAGTACTTCAGTGAAGATAGGGCTGCTCATTTCTTCATTTCACCCCAGCACATCCTAACCGTTTTGACCCCAAATGGATTAGGCTTACTCCTGACTTATTCTGATTGTTTATGGGCGATTCCACGACAACTTTACATTTTCAGGCACTTTGAGACGCAAAAAGGAGTCTCACCACTAAATGCATTTGTTTCCAAAATCAGATTTTGATTTGAACAATCAGTCAATTTGAACATAATGATACAAAGTGGTAAGCTTTTACTTTCGATATATAAAAAAAAACGTAGGCCTATGCATGATTTGTTGGAGGTCTTGATTCAAAAGTCTCCTCAAACTGGACATGCATTGATAAAAGTAATGCATACCATCTATTTGCTGGTAACTAAACTATGTATTAGGCCCCCCAAAAAATGATTGTAAACTGTTCTGCTTCCGGTTTCCCTACCTACCCTATTCTGACAGCCCCTACCCTAATTTGTTTTATGGGAAAAATGAGAAAAAAAGAACCCAAAACAATCAATTTCTCCCTTTCACCCTAGACTACACGCAGACGCCTCCATATATGATTGTACACAAACAAAAAAATCCTTACCTACCAACCTGTTTTCAAATGCCCTGTAATGGGAAGCAGAACTATTTTTGGGCCTTATCAAGGTAATACAGGAAATCTTAAGTCCCATTTTGGCCCATACCTACAATGGTGATAACTTTCCTTACGGTAACTGCAGTTTTTCCACCTATCTAAGAAAAGTGTAAGCATTTAAGTTACTAATAATCAATTACAAAAAATAATAATCAATTGCAAAACTCTTTTGTCATAGAATTTGAACCTTTTTCTCTGACTTAAAAACAAAATCTCACAATAACACATACGGTTTGCATGTTAAACAAGGTGCCAAACAAAAATACATGATTTTAGCAAAAATTCGTTTTTTGACAAAAACAAAA
>NW_022145165.1:0-4090 GCF_000002235.5 Strongylocentrotus purpuratus | reverse complement strand
ATATAACACATGTAAACTTTCTATGTACATGTATACAATCCCATATCTGCTCAAAGTGTTTCAAGTCTGTCCTGTTTGTGAAGTTGCAATCAGAAAGTTTCTGTACATTGCACATGTCCATGGATGCATGGAGCATCAATAATTTTCATGGATGTTTTGTAGATATAAATGTCTTGATACCATTTTCGTTATTTTTTCTATTTTTATTCCCTGCCTTTTGTTTTGATCGTTTGAACAATTACATGTTGGTTGATATCTCTAAACCAAGTGATACATGAAAATGTCGTCCTCAAGGCCAAACTCTTGTGTACATGTAACTGCTAATTTTATGTGCATGTGTGTATGTGATATCAGAACCCCCCTGACAGTCCCATGAAGCAATGCACTTGCCATCTGCACTGAAATGGCAGATTTTATCTGAGGCCAAAAGGTAAATATCACCTGCATCATCACAACACAGCCCATGGGGATACTACAACTTTGAGTAAACAGTTTGTTGCCATGCAAGTCAACAGCCATCAGCCAACCCTCATTGCTCTTGGTGTAAATAAGCCGCTTGTTGCTGAACTTCAAATATGTACCAATCTTTGGAGCAGGCAGTGTTCTGACGAGGGAACCATCTGGGTTGTGTAGAGATATCTGTTCCTTGTCCTTGTAACCCACTGCTATCAGATTGCTGCTGTCCACTGCCAGGCACGTCGGCATTCCATCCACGCCGGCCTCTTTACCCGGTAGGAACTGATGAAGGAGCTGGTATTCCTTGTTGAAGATCTTGACTGCAGGATTGTCTAGGATCAGAAGTTGATCATCCTTGTTGATGGCTAGAGCTGTTGCTTTCTGTATGTCATTAGGGTCATGGGTTCGTTTGGTTTATCAGGGTCAGGTTTGTAGGTCTTTTGTAGAAATCACCTTCCCTTTTATACCCAATGTTAGCAATTTATCACTCTGTACCACAGCAATTTCACTTGTGGAGTATGCTGCTATATGTCGATAGTCCTCTACCTTGCACATATTCTGAAAAGGCCACATCTGTCTCCCATTTCTCCTCCAAGAGCAGAGTCCCAAACTGACCATCCTCTTTACTCTCCTTAAAGCCAAGGAATGACTTCCCATGCTTGATATCCAAACTCTTATGCACCTCCACCTGCTCATTCAAATCCCGCAGCATTTTCTTTTTGTTCTCCAGGATCTCATAGCACGTTGCTGTAGTCATCACTTTATTCACTTTACCCAGAATCTTCTCAGACGTTACCGCATATGCAAATTGTTTCTCTCGTTTAGTGGCAATGTCCCTGGCCTCCATTTTGAGTTGTTGTTCTTTCTCTCTGATTTTGGCAATTTCCTTTTCTGCTTTCTGTGAAATTTGAGAGTACGTTTTTACCAGCATCTTGTCAAGTCTGTAACGTGAATGACCTGAAGAAGGGGTTGCAGAAATGAATTTTTTTATGCACTCTTCTGTTTTAGCTACGGATTCATGTACTTCTTGTTTACATCTGCTAACCGCCTGGTCGATGCTGACGTGAGAATGTATGGATCCTTTGTGGTCAATGTTTGTGCATTCATTGCATAGAGGACTTCACATGTGTTACAATACAGACAGAGATCTTGATCTGGGTGCTCGCGACACTTGGGAACTTTCTTGAGTTCAGTATCCTCAGTAATTTCTTCGGGCTCAACAGGTAGCTCTGTCAAAGCTACAATCTTGTGACTCTTCAGTGCTGCAAATCGATTATGCGCCTTCTGGCATTCTTGACAGAGATAATGCTTGCAATCCATGGCATCGAGAAATAGCTTCGTTCTCCGCCTCATCACATGCCTGACACATGACTTTTAACCCCTGACCTTCAGTCTGTTCCTGTTGATTGACATCCTTTGATCCTCCAGGTAGCATGTCCACGCCAGCTTCTGTCAGGGCAGTTTCCTTTCGACACAACGGACAGACGATATTCTTGTCGTCCTTATTTTTGTGTCAGTTTGAGTTCTTGCAGACATTTCAGCAGAAGCTGTGTGAGCAGTCTAGCTTCCTAGGATCCTTGTACTCAGTGTAACAGATAGGACATTCTTGAAGTTCCTTCTGGGTCTCATCCAAGACTAGATCTGTCACACCTCCCTCTGCCATCTTGCTCAGTTGTACTCTACATGTACCATATAAGAGTGGAAAGAAAAACAAACTTTCAACTTATGCATGTACTATAAGATACTGCATGAATATAGATGGACTAATGTTCAGTATACAGTGGAACACCGTTACAATGAACATTGTTGGATCCACAGAAAGTGTTCATAGTGACGATCGTTCGGTATAGTGATTTTGAACTGCTGGTTCCCTCTTTTGACCAATAGTGAACTGGCATTTCTCACATCCCGCAGCCGCAGGAGGAGTCCTCTAAACGCTAGCAAACGGGTGGTTTTCCCTTTTATTCCTTGGGCCGGGTGGTTTTCCCTTAATTTTATTCCTTGGGGAAATAATAGCCATCTGTCGCTTGTCGACATTCACACACAATGTTACTATGGGTCGTTCGATGTTCGGGAATTAAAAGGGGTCCAAATAGTGTTTCATGTACAACCGGTAGATTTTTTGTTAATCTATTGACTTTTTTCAACAACAATGCTCGGTAGATGTTGTACATTAAAACCGGGAGCCAGGATGATGTTCGGTATAGCCGAATGTTTGGTATAGCGGTGTTCGGTATAACGGCGTTCCACTGTAGTTCACTAACAGTTTGCATACATGTAGATGTAAATATGTATTTAAATCACTTCAATTTTATGCAGATGAAATCAAAAACATACATGCATATAACAATATGAAGGTAAATAATCAAAGAACATCATGACAGTCAAGATTTCTTCTTCTTGGATACATGAGAGCATAATGCAGTCTGTCATGGTGCTATTTATTATATTCCCCTGTGCGGCTGCATACGGTACAACATTTGCAAACATCAAAAAACAAAACATCCAAATTATTATGAAATACCTTACTAGACTGTTAGTGAATGACAGTCCCAAAGCATCCTGTAAAATCATGGCACCTGGTGTGCTGACATTTTCAAGATGTGGTATTTTGATCAATTTCAAATTGGAAGAAAAATCAATTACTGCCCAGATACCATGTTTAGTCTGAATATTGTTTGCAATCGATCACACATCTATGAACGGGTCCAAGCCTTCTAGACTGGTTCCCCGACCTTACAATTCCCCGACCTCTATGAATTGCTCCATTTCAATTTAAGTGACATCAGGGAACCAGACTGCAAAAACATGATTGTTTTTCTTGGTTTTTCCAGCATCTACAAACCAAAAACAGCAAACAAGTCAATGTACAATATCTGCTATAAAACACTAACTCCCAAAATCCATCCATTTCTGAAAATTACAGCAAAGGCAAATGTATATTCCCATAACATCGTCCACCTACCTACAAGTTCAACAGGCCTGTTTATGGGTACAGTTTGAAGTCGTTTCCTGCATGCAGTCTGTCAGCAGTATCAGCCACACCCTACTATTACTACAACAGCACAACTGTATGTTGTGTACACGGATTGTCCAATAGATAGTGTTGTGGATCAGAATTTAAGTTTGCCAGAAGATAGAGATAGGACAGTCAGAAAGAATCAAAGGACAATCCATTGTGTCTGCATGGGATACAGGGCCCCCAAAGCTAATTACATTGGCTTATTCCATTAGGGTCCCATGGTGCTGTAGTTTCTCCTGTGCTAGCTTGATTATCATCCTCCACTTACCTACAATGTAGCCGTTTTATGGGTCGAGTTCAAAACTTTTCCCCCCTTTTATGTATACAGTCTGTCAGCAGAATCAGCCACACTCTACATGTACTGCTACATGTACTACAACACAGTGCTCACTGCTGTACTGTACGTGTTGTACACGTTGTATAGTGCCTCACTATACCCACAGTCAAGTTTCACTTTACTGAGTTGTAACAGCTTTCATTGCGATGTCGCAATTGAACTGTTTCCTCATGAACATTATTGCTCATCCTCCACTTACCTACATGTAGCCGTTTTATGGGTACAGTTTGAGGTTTTTTTCCTGCATACAGTCTGTCAGCAGACTCAGCCACACC
>NW_022145164.1:0-4108 GCF_000002235.5 Strongylocentrotus purpuratus | reverse complement strand
TTCTGATTGTCATTTTAGACAACTTGTGAATCTTGTGTAGCATGCAAAGGTTGTTTTGTCTGCTGATTTGTAAGCCTGGACGTGCTCGTAAACGTACCACTATATTACGTTATTTATGTGACTGCGACATTGTATCTCTTTTCTTCAGAAATTGAATCCCACGTCAAAAGACGCAAGTGGTATAGATCCCGCAGCAGTCGGAATCTGCTCAGCCAAAACAAAAGCGCATTGTCCTGAACAACAAAGTCAGCTTCGTGTCCCGACGAGGTTCATATCGACTTCAGCCAACTGGAATTGGGAGAAAACTCTCGGACAAGGTAGTGACTTTGCAAGGAGAAACCATGAACATTTCATGAGTTCAAGTGTAAGCTATTGTTTTTACACCAGAAGAAGAGGCCTACATAATTAAGTACAGGGTTTTGTGTGCAAAAACCGTTTAAATGAAACGCATTTTCACGTTTCGCACTAGTTTTTTCAGTACCAGCAACAGATAATCAATATAAACGAATATACCTGTTCTACAATTACCAAATTTTACAGGTGCATTTGGGCGTGTACTGAAAGCTGTTCTACACGATACGTCCAGGAAGATCAAATTGTGGCAGTGAAGACAGTGCAAGGTTGGTGACGAGAATGTTGGCCATTTGTGAGAGATGTTTGCTATGACAGTATAGATTCTAACACAGTAATGAAAAGTGGTCCCTCGATTTAAAAAGGGCCTTTTTCGAAGGGGTCTTGATTACACTTGATTAGATTTACAGAAATGGTGTTTGATGACCTTACACACGGGAAAAAGAAACTAAAAGCAAACATCAGTGTGCGTCTTGAATGAAAGAGGCGAAAAAGTCTTTTCATTCAGAATTGCAAATTGTGGGTTGTATGTAAGAATTTTAAATGAGACTTAAGACTAATGTCAATGATATATCTTTTTTGAGTTGTGTGTTTCTGAGAAAAAAAAGTTGGTTAAACTCGACGTTTCGAACAGTATGCTCTGTTCGTCTTCAGAGATACTTGTAAAATGTTCTTGAACTGGAATGAATTAAAATATTTCTGTGATGATGAAATTACTATGACATTACTATGAGTTGCTGTTTGTATGTAGTATCTTGGCCAAATGTTAGTTGGGCGTGTCATTTGTCACATATTAATGCATATTTTGCTTGTACAGACACCTTCGGACCCGAAAAATGTGGTGAAGTTCCTGGAGGAAGGCCTGATCATGAAAACCTTCGACCATGTCAACGTGCTGGGGCTTCTGGGGTTGACCTTTGACGCGGACAAAAGCCCTTGGTGGTGATACCCTTCATGGCAAACGGTGACCTCAAGACATATCTGTCAAGAAGAAACAGGTATATAATCAAGAGCGATCAATGTCGATATAAGTAGAGGAAGGTTTGATAAAAGAATGGTGATGAGGGGCATGAGTTTGGAACTCACTTAATGGTGATTTTGGTAGATGTTACGTTTAATAATTAACAGTTCAGTCACGAGATTTATTGAACAAAATGCTGTCCCATTTCGTATACAGTATGTCATGTGTTTGATTGTGAGTGTGGTATTTATTTATTCACTGGATGTTTTTACTTTTAATTTAGACCTTGGCGACTTCTCTTCTGATGAGGTTTGCCTATCATGCCGCGCTCGGTATGAGTTACTTGGCTCAGCACAAGTTTGTCCACAGAGATCTCGCTGCCAGAAATTGCATGTAGTGTATCCTCTCTTATATGTCTTTAAACGTGTTTGTATGAATGCAAAATTTGACTCCAGATATTTGGTATCTACCAAAAACTGGGTTAGCTGTTTCATCGAAAAATTTTTAATGCACCAGATGTACCAGGGGACATGCATTCATTCAATTATCTCAAACTTTGACTTAATTTGTATTGCCATTCTTAAATGAAGAATTTTAAACTCTTTAGGGTGGATAGTGATCTTCTGGTGAAGATAGCTGATTTTGACTGTCCCGTGACATGCACGAATCGGATTACTACACAAGCGGTGATGTCCAGGCTAAGCTGCCTATCAAATGGATGGCTCCCGAGTCCATGGAACGTCGAGTGTACAACGCCAGGACTGACGTGGTATGCAATTAAATCCATCTTGATTGGAATGTTCCATGATGTTAAGATGAAGATCTGAGGGAAAAGAAAGCGAAACACATCTCTTTGCGTTCTGTGGAACTATCCATCAAAGAGAAACTACAAAACTTCTGTGCCCAGTCATGAAACGTCAATTTATTGATAATTCACATACGATATGTTTTCAAGGCGCCTGACCCTCAGCTGAGGTTTTCGTTTTAAGACGCCCACCTCGAACTGATTTCTAAAATAACTTACTTATTAACCTTTTGTATTTCATTTGACACCAAATATCAAACAGTTCTATAAAGGCTCCAATACAATGTAAAATTGGTCAATCTTCGTTAATCTTGCCTACCCTTTCCGCTAGTTCATGTAACTGATCTGTAGCTCATTGAACATGCTTCATAGAATGATCTCTTAGATTGAGAAATAATTGTCTTCTTTGGTTTTCTACAGTGGTCTTACGGTGTGCTCCTGTGGGAGATTTTCAGTAAGGGTGCAAGACCGTACCAAGCAATACCCAACCAAGATGTGTATGATTTCTTGAAAAGTGGTCAACGCATGGCTTCCCAAGAACTGCCCGCCAGAAATGTATGTTCAAACAGCGCTCACGTAACATTTATTAATACACGTACAAATTTAACTGCTGTAAAAAGTATGCAAGGTTATTTTATGCTTCACTCAACTTTTTCCGAAGGTAAAGGAATCTTAATGCACCTATTTTGCTCTCAGGAGTTTTACTTAATTTTAAGTAGGAAAACACTCTTGGGGTTTCAAATATGAATTTTAAAAAAGGTAGTGTCGAGTAATCAGTAATAATGAAAAGTTTACTGTCGGGGGTTTCAAGTAAAAATACAAACAAAATTTATACTGTCAAGCAAGCTTCTAATAACTCCTGTTACTTTACCTGACTGACACAGCTACGGCATAATGGTACGTTGCTGGCAGGACAACCCAAAGTCACGTTGCACATTCGTCCAAGTTGCCAACGAGCTGGAAAAACTGTTGAGGAAGATCGCGAGTACGTAGAAGCTCCTACTGCGTGTGTGGTTGGTATGGGACCCATCGAACATCGCGAAGAACCTGGTGTCACAGACGACAGCTATCTGGTCCCGATGCAGCAGGAGACCGCCTTTGGTGCTGACGGCCCGTGTAGTGACGAGAAACCAGCGGAGCCACGCGACTGCTGCCCATGATCCCTGGATTATGTTAATAAAATTGTCATTAGATAAGTGCCGTGCACATTCCCCAATAAGAAATATCCGAAAAGAAAATAGTTTGAAGAAAAAGTCTGTTTCAAGTGCAACATATTAAATCTTCATTATATCAAGATGGAGGATACAAAGGACACACTCCTTGCTCACTTTCATTTCTAAGTATTTTTTTAAAAATATTTTAAGTTTTTTTTGTCTCCGTGGTTTAGAATGAAATCGTTTACAATATAAAGAAGGAAGCAGCTAAAATAATAGCTAAAACATGTATTTTAAGCGTCTTAAACCAATGCCAAATGCCTTTTTTTTCCGATTGACATTGTAGTTCATTGACAGTGGTATATTAATCTGAGGTATTATTGTTGTTCACCATCATTGAATGAAACGTTCGCATGCAGTTACGTAATTGTATTACTTCATAATATTCCGATTTTCGCAAATGCGTCCATTGTTTTTTCAAGAAGAAAATGCTTACATGTAATATAATAATATTCTGAAACTGTTAATCTAAAATACTCTGTAAATGTCCAGCATTGTATTATATAACCATTAGCCAGGCAATTGCAACAATTTAAAACAAGATCCTACGTTATCTGAACTTTGTAAATATATTCCTGTAAAAGTGTAGAATATAACAAGCCATTCATGTTTTATTGCAAATGATAACTTGCCGATTGGGAAATTTCTTCATGGATTCCTGCAGGCTACAAAAATCATTTACATAAAAAGGTTGAATCTTTCAGGAAACCAACAACTTTCGATATTGCAATAAACTAAGAAGGACAAATAATAGCAGTGTTATTTCATTTAACGTAT